>NC_139947.1:46423447-46495252 GCF_963454915.1 Gymnoscopelus microlampas | reverse complement strand
GACAAAGGAGATCAGACACGACCGGACGCCTGAGGTGTAGGTATATTTTTGGGCTGTCCTGCTTCTCCTTCAATGTCGTGGGACTCACTTGATGCTTGTGGGCCGAGGGTGTCAGGCATAGGTTGGTAGGTTCCTTGAGGTTGGTATGTTCCCTCAGTAATGGCTGGCATGTTGGAGGTGGTCTCGGCAAATTGGGCCTGGGCCTGGGGACAGCAGAGAAAAAATGGTAAAATGGTAATGGAACACAGCAGTGGGGTGAAACTGTATGTTGATTTCGTCTCTGTCCGGCAGAAACTTTGTCTTTCAACTTTTTATGTGTTTTTTTTGGTAAATTAAAGGTCCTATGACATGCTGTTTTAGAAATATGTTGCCTTTAGTGACAAGGTTGGAAGTGGTTAAGTCTGTCTGGGTTTTACAAATATTTAACCAATGAAAAGCATTAACAAGAGCTTGTGACAAAAAAACATTCGATCTATTGGAACAGATATTATTTCTTTCCCCATTGCCTGAAAACGAAGTAACGGTTTTGGACATACAGGTTTTCCGCCTGACAGCAAGCAACAACATGCAGTTGTGAATATAACATACATATACAGCCCTGTAAGTCCCTGCACATAAAACTGTAGGCAGATACAGTACGCTGGCTCCGGGCGATAAAATGTAGCTTATAGGACCAGCTAAGTGAGGTTAAGCCACTCCTTCCTCTATCATATTCCACAAAAAATATCTATATATAGAACATCGTGGCTCACATGCAAATATCCCCTACTGTAAAGTTCTGGTAAGTGACGTAAACATGGTTGCCCTTGTTCACTGAACACCTGTGTAGGACGGGTACCTTTCAGGTAGGGCTGGACAATTCATTTATAAATTTTGAACCTCTAACCACTTAATCTGTCGATTAATCAAGATTTTTTTTTTGGTGATCATTTTTCAATATTATACAGTAGTTCCATTGTACAATGGCAGCGTACAGAAATAGTGAAAATAGCGAAATAATCGTGCTGGGTGGCGCAGTGGTAAAGTCCACTGTGGTGCAACCGCCTTTGTCGGGGCGTCTATGTGAACACAATTGACCCGTGTTCGGGGAGGAAAGCCGGGCGGGAGGAGTAGGATGAAGGCTCTACGTCTTCCCGGTAGGGGCTCCTCACTGGCAGGTGAGTCAGTAGGATACAACAGCAGCAGTGACAACTGGCATAAATTGGCATAACAAGTAAATTGGGGAGAAAAAGGGGGTAAAAATAAAAACATAATTGGCTAATCTAAATTTAAAAAAAAGAAAACAATTTAATGAAAAAAAGAAATAATCTTGATATTGATTAGAAGTCAAATCACCCAGCCTTACTTTCAGGGTATTCAATGTCCGACTCACTTTAGAGACATACAGAGGGAAAGAGATTGGGCTCTGACCACTGACTAAACACAGAAAGCCAATGATCTAATTCCTCAGTCTTACCTTCATCACCTTGTCCACCTTCAGGTCCTCTAGGGATGGATACAGAGACATCCTGAGAAGAGAGATGGAGACTAAGTCAATGAAAAGCCCTAGGTGTGCAATCTGTCCATTGTATTGTGTCTTGTGTATGTGTACGTATTTGACTACCAGTGAGTCCGAATATTTTGAAAAAAAAGTATGTGTGTGGTGGGGGTAAACGGCCTAAAGGAAGAGAGGAAAACATGTCTCTATAATAAGATAATAACCCAGTCGGAGGAGACTTCAACAAATGCTCCAAGAGGCTTCTACAAGGCTGCCAAAACTCTTAATGAGATTGCTGCTATTCGATTAAGTCTTTCCAGAATCCACCTAATCCTCTGTGATCCCTCTCCTCTGTGGTGGTGGGAGGTATACAAGAGGAGGAACGATTGTTGGAAGGAGGAGAGGAGGAGGACAAGTAGAGAGAGGTGGAACATAAATAAAGGAACATCCATCAACCCCACACTGACTGCATATAAAATAATTGGATCAGAATCCTTTCTGGTTGCCCATGCCGGCTTGCACAGTCAAAACTTCATTGTTTTATTGCACCATGTAACCGTGTTGACACATATAGTCCACAACGACAGAATGCTCATAAATGCACAGAATGCATTATGGTTCCCACTGTCTGTCGGCCCTCAGGTTCATTATCTGTTATAAAACACGACAGCGGTTATGCAAGTTTCAATTTGACTTCCCTTCTGTTCTGCTCCGTCTCCATCTGGGTTTCAGACGCCCGAAATGTCGCAAGCAACCTTCACCTTTCATCTACTTGTGTACTGGAAATGACAAACACGCGTGACTGTTGTAGGTCATCATCAGTTCAGTCAGTGGATATACTGTATTATAGTGTTAATATTCCTTGCTTTGCATACTCTCTCTGCATACCTAGCGTGTGGTAAGCTCAATTCAACTCTTGACACCTGCCATCAGTCTCCACAGCTAGTATAATGCATGCCATGCTACTTCAATGCACATAGTGACAGAATGCTGAGGATGTACATTAATGCATGTAGGCTGCCATCTACGTTATGTCTTGCATCAAGCTCAGCTCATCATGTGCTGAGAGTACAGTTAGTATTATCCATGTACCAGCTGACACCTGTACCTGTGTTCCCAAGTTCTTACAATAACGTTACTACACGACAGAAGCAAAGGAATACAAACACCCAAAGTTCCCGAACTCATGTACAGAACAAATAAATTATGCACATACCTTACTCACTGCACAATGCACATTCTATAAATCTGATACTAAATTCTCCCCATTGTTCACCCCCCTATTGCTGCTAAGGTTTTGTTTGTTTGTTTTGTTTTTTGCTGCCAATGCTGATGGTGTATGGATGTATATAGCTTATTTCAAATTATATTAATCTATCTGATACAAAATTAAAATCCAGTATTATTTTTTGTATAATAATAATTATATTATACTGCTGTTGTTGCACAGTGTCGAGGATGTTTGAGAAGTAAACATTTAATGTGAACTGAAATATGCTATACTAAATAATCTACTATGTAGTCCTCTTACACCAACAGTTGGAATGTTTGGGAGATCTGCACCTCGGATGGAGGGCAGGGAATTTACTACATCTAATGACCAGAGAGTAGCTGTGCCAGCTGTAAAGATAATGTCCTCTGTCCAGACCCAACCTTTATTATTTGATGACCCTTGGGGTTAAAGGGATGGGCTGGGAACTTTCCTTGGTTTTAGCCTGTAATTCTTTCTTGTTACTTTGTACTTTGGGATGGGATGGGCTGCTTTTGCCAGTAGTAGCAGCTACAGGCAGTGCTCTGTGGATTTGTCTATAAGCTGTAACTAGTTAGTGTTATGTGAGTCAGGTTTGTGTTGTCCCATTGAGACAAGTGAGTCTGGCTCCACTGTATTCGAATACCTTTAAATCACTCATACTTAATCTGAGTCCGTCTCATTATTGTGTATGTTCTGAGTACCCCGATATAGATTTCCAGCACAACAGTCTTGTGGACATGCCGCAACAACATTCTGATGCTTGTACCTGTTACCTGTATGAGTGAGTGACAAATAAAACATTCTTGATTCTTCTAATATGCTAGTTGTTTCCCCACATCAATGATGCTCTTGCTTAGGGTAAGTGATATTTTTTGGTCAATGTTTTTTGTTAAAAGGTTAAAATACTATATTATTATGATAGTATTCATTGCTATAGAGCAGGGGTTTTCAACTGATTATGAACCAGGGACCACCACCCCGACTAAGAATCAACCTGGGGACCACTGTTGTGTTGGGAGGGGTGATATGGGTGTGGTGTGGGGGGAAAAGCTTGAAATTAAATAATGACTCTTAAGGGCCTAATTTAATTTGTTAATTTGAGGTGAATTAAATCAAGTCCTTAACGGCAACTTATGTATGAGCGAGCAGACACATGTGATTGATTATGAGCACATTTCCTAATAATGGTGACACAAACAGACAATCCGGTACAGTTTCCCTTGAGATTCTTGAAGTTCTTCACATCAGATTTCCCAGTAACTGATAACATTGACGCGTCATTATACGTACTGCACTGTTTCTCAACAAGTGGTCGATAAAATAAAATACAAATCTTTACTTTCCTAACTAAATGCATGGTCAGGGACCACATGCAATACCTTCACGGACCACCAGTGGTCCACGGACCACCAGTTGAAAACCCATGCTATAGAGTGTCAATAACAGTCCCCCCCCCCCCCCCCCCCCCATCTCTCCAGCTCTTTAATAAACAGAACATATATTTTCAGGTGGGTTGCACATTTTCAACCAATCAGGAGAGTACCCATTTATATCAGCTTCAATTTTATTTTGTCTGCTCATTTCTTTTTCTTTGTGTCATCACTTCCAAGTCCACTTGTTTATCTTGTATCCTGTATGAGTTCTCTCTCCTCATTGGATAACATTGGTATCCTGACCTGAAAATGCATTTTCTATTGATTACTATCAGAATATATAGTTATTTAACACTTATTTTAACAAAGGAATATCACTTACCCTACCAACCTAATTAAGTCATTATAATAAAGAAGTGATATGCAAACTAAAGTAGCTCGGTGCAATCACAGTCCAATAGACTCATCTTCGCATGGTCAATTTATCTGGGCTGGGTCCTCAAAACAGGATTTTCTAAAGGTTTCAAGGTCAAGGCAGAAAGCAGAAGGTGATCGTGACTTTGCTTTCCTAGTATAGCCATCCACAAAGCCTCATGGAAGGTAAGTGTATCCTACTTTTCATTTTAACAACATGGCTCTGAATGAGGCAAGATGTCTGTCTGTCTGTCTGTCTGTCTGTCTGTCTGTCTGTCTGTCTGTCTGTCTGTCTGTCTGTCTGTCTGTCTGTCTGTCTGTCTGTCTGTCTGTCTGTCTGTCTGTCTGTCTGTCTGTCTGTCTGTCTGTCTGTCTGTCTGTCTGTCTGTCTGTCTGTCTGTCTGTCTGTCTGTCTGTCTGTCTGTCTGTCTGTCTGTCTGTCTGTCTGTCTGTCTGTCTGTCTGTCTGTGTGTGTGTGTGTGTGTGTGTGTGTGTGTGTGTGTGTGTGTGTGTGTGTGTGTGTGTGTGTGTGTGTGTGTGTGTGTGTGTGTGTGTGTGTGAGTGTGTGTGTGAGTGAGTGAGAGAGAGAGAGATCCATGGACAATCTCGCAAACCACTTGACTGATCAGCTGCCAGTGCCACTGATCAGCAGTGCTACTGATCAGCTGCCTTGGCCTAAGGCAGTATGCCAAGAAAGTGACTCCCCAAATATGTTTCACAAATTGTGATCCCCCCCCCCCCCCCCCCCACATTTTCTAAATTCATAATTGCAGATAAATAAAAGCAGATCCAACCTCCGACTGCCACCCCATATTTTGCCAAGAATTAACATCCGAGACCCACAGGAAAGCCACACAGTTATTAGTCCCTGTCATCTTTTACTATGTGTGTGTGTATCATGTATTTGTTTTGCTTTTTACATGTTTTCTTATCAGAGTCTCCCTACATGACAAAGTAGTTTTGTTAAAGTGTGCTGCTTCTATGCTGGTGTGTGGGACTGATGATTTTGCTCAATCCTAAGAGCAGCTGAGACAGAGAGATGGAGAGAGAGTCGAGAGACCCAGAGAAACTAACAGGCAGCCATGCCCTAAATGGTGTATGTCTTATGACTGTAGCAAAGCAAGCTAAATCAATCGGTCCATCGCTGAGGGGAAGTCAAGGAAAGATACACACTGCCTTCCTTTATGGGAAGTCAAGTGGCCTCAATGAGAGGCTATTGAATGACTATATGCCTGCTTACTATGACAATGTGCATTAGACAGAGTGAAATAAAGAGAGAATGGTAAAACATTTAGAAAGAGACTGAAAAAAAATGAAATATAACCATAACCGAGACAAGGAGTCACACAGATTTAAATACTTTCATAGAAGCATGAAAAAAGGGGGAAAAGGACAGAAACAAAACTGAAAGAGGCAAGAGGAAGATAAAACTGAGTCAGCTCAGCTGACTGATAAGGTGGTCAGCTCAGCTGACTGATAAGGTTCATACTGTAAAAAACAACAACAAGAATAACAGGTCAGCTGAATATAAGAACAATTTAATCCATGTTGTTCAAGTTGAGCAGTCTCTATTAAAAAATAATAATAATCTCATTATAGGTCATGAAAAGACCAAAAAAAGCAGAAGCAGTAAACCTAAAGGCAACTACTTAATCAACATTACAACATGGACAGGAAAAGGATGTGACGAGGATGATGATAACCCCACTCCCACAGATGCCCAACGGTGAATGGAAATGTCTTTTCTCCCTTACAAAAACACTGCAAATATGACAAACCACATTGCAATCAAGAAAGAAAACTAAATCTGTTCGGCTGCTCCCCAAACATTTGTGAGCTCTATCCTCCATATGAGAATTCCATAATCTCCCCACGCATTAATCTCTTCAATTCAATTAAGTGTTCAATGTTTAACTAATTGTCCGCTTGGCCAGATCTCTATAGCTGGCCTGCTGAGAATTCTTCTTCACAACTGACAAACAAAATGGTCTACACCTGTATGAGGTCCAAAGTATTTTCCAAACTGTCTCTGCAATTCCCAAACTTATAATGACATGTCAATTATCTCTCGTAATGTGGGTACACATTTATTACCACACAAGTAGGCGAAAATCTGGAGTGAATCCTCAACATGAATGAGACACTCTGGCCATAATCACATCACTGTGAGGTCTGACTCTCAGTCTCTTGAGCTACTACTCCATCTTTGTATTTTCAGTCCTAACAAACAAATACACTATTGTGTCATTCAGCACAGAGAGGCACTTTAATACCATCCTGTGTTTGCTTTTCAGCTGTGTTTGTTTGCTTTGCGTCCCTCATTGAGACACAGACCAGGCTTATATAAAGGTTAGGCGGAAAGAAAATGTGTTTGCGTGTCTCTTGTAATGACATGACTAAGGTACACCTTCACAGGTGCCTGGTAGTTTGGACTATTGACTAATAGTTTCCCCCCATGACATTTCCATGGGGGGAAATCCAGCATAAAGAGACAAATAAGGCAGTATCAACAGGGATGCAAAACATTTTCCATATACACATCAGGCATCTATTATTACATTGGAGTCAGCATAGCAGTATTCAGCAATCTAAATGCAATGGTGGAGTGACCAATGGAAGGGGGCTAACTTCAGCCAGCCTGAACGAATTGGTTAGATACATGAAGAATGTGGTCCCCCTGGCAACTTATTCCGGTCTATTGACATGGCTGGGAAAGGGACTGGGACAGCGAGGGGGGGGGATGATAAGAAGGAAAAAGACTGACAAGGAAACAGTGGTCTACTGCTTCCAATTGCCCCACCCCCATTTACTGTACACCAGTGGTTCTCAAACTTCTTCATTTCCAAGGACTCTCATAACTCTGAGAGTGTACAAATGGAACCAAATGAACCCGTTTGTATACTCTCAGTGTTACAGACCTGTTAAGGGTTCGTTTGAATTGAAACCCCATCGAGGAAGGCTGAGGGTCCCTGAACCCCACTTTGAGAACCACTGCTGTACTACCACACCAACAATGTGGGTCTAACGGTAAAAAGAGACATTCATTTACCCAGTCAGCTCCTTTAAGCTGTATTATATAATGAAGTTCTGACATCACACACACCCACTTGGCTCAAAGAGATCATCACTGCGAAGAGCTTTTATTGATTCAAGCTTATTTTTCGCTGGAATGGAATTGTAATATTACTATCGATATAAGCCCAATTCTTGATCCTATCTGTCGATGTTCTCTACCACTTATTGTGTTTATGTCAATTTGATAGATGAGTAAAAGAGTAAAATGTTGCTCGTTTCCCCGTTAGCTCACTGACTGGGCCATATAGTGATATAGAATTAACCCTAAGAGCGTTAGCTTGGGTGGATCAACACATCGCACATTATAAATGCTAATTATTAATGTCAGTGAAGCCTTGCTAACACACAGTTAGTTCTTTCTGCCTGTAACGTTGTTGCTAACTGTAACTGTACCCATAACTAAACAGGAAACTAGCAACACTTCCCGTCTTTGTTCATAAATCAGTCACAAACATCAACACAGCGGTGTAGCAAGGAAGCTAACGTTAGCAGCGTTGCCAGGTTTTGGAAGAGAAACAAGCAACCAGGTATATGAAAACAAGACCAAGAGAAGCGAGCCCTTCGCCCTTTAAACATGTGCCTACCAGTACATTGGCTATTTGGGACATTTTAAACATTTTAACACCACAAATCTTGTATGTGGGTCCCTGACTGTCATATACAAAAATCTGATGGGGGTCTGCAGACAAATACATACGCTATTAATTTGGGGTCCTTGATTTGAAAATGTTTGAGAAACACTGTTTTAAACAACATTATAGGACACAAGCCCAAATAAGCAACTACACTTTAGAAACAAGCCCAAACACAACCCGCAACAGCTACCAATATTTACAAGCAACTTACCAGAAAAACAAGCCCACCGTCGCTTATGAAAAGCGGACATGGCAACGCGGAACATTAGCTACAACAATGTTAGCACACATAGGTAGCTCGATATACCGTTGCTTTTCGTACCACGTTTAGTCTCACCTTTAATGCCTTGGTCGCAAAAGTCCAAATGAAATGCTTGTAATAATGACTCCCACGAAATCTCAGACGCCGGGGCCCGCTTTGGTTACTTGTGTATTTATTATCTTCCTCTCGTCTCGCACCTCGTCTTTGTGGCTGTCAATGATGCGAAGGAAGGGGATTTCTGTTGAAGTGAAGTCACCCCTGGTTTACTGGCCGAGGAATGTGGACTCCAATCCTATAGCCCAAAGGGACGTTCAGCTGCGCTTTGATTGGCTAACTGGTTCTGGTTGTCAGGCAATCCCTATAGAAATGTATTATGCCAGAATATCAACTGGATATTGGTAATCGCTCAATCTTCTTTCTATTTTATTTATTTATTTGTTTATTAAATAAAATCACACCCTGTGTGAAGAGAGTGGTGCCTTTGATGAGCCCCGTATTGATGTTGTCATCAATGTTTGTTTATTGGACATACACCCGGACACACACGGACACACAGACAAAGTCAGATATAGGAGTGGTTGGCACCACTCAAAAATAGTTTAAATAATTGTTTATAATAATAATAATCCCGGATTGGGAGACAGTGATTATGACTATGCATAATTGCGATTAATTGTCCAAATATGTAAGAATATCAGTGGACACTACATTGCAGTGGTGTAAAGTAACTAAGTACATTTACTCAAGTACTGTACTTAAGTACATTTTTTTTTTTTTTACTTTACTGGAGTATTTCCAATTTTCTGTACTTTTACTTCTACTCCACTACACGGCAGAGGCAAATATTATACTTTACTGACTCCACTACAATTATTTGAAAACTTTAGTTACTTGTTACTTAGGGTTAGTAGGGTTAGGGTTGGGCTCAAAATGCGTCACTACACATTGTGAGCTTGTAGATCTGTTATTTTCAAAAGATTTTTAGACATTTTACACATTTGAAAACTTGTGAAATGGGACATTCTGCACAATGAGTACTTTCTACTTTTGGTACTTTAAGTACATTTTGACACCAATACTTTCGTACTTTTTACTCAAGTACATTTTGAATTCCGGACGTTTACAGTGTATTGATACTTTTACTTACTTAAGTAAAAAAAAATGAGAGTACTTTTTACACCACTGCTAGACTGATAGAGGTGTTCTATTTGTTCAAACAAACAAGTCCTCTGGCAAATTAATCTTTGAGTTTGAAGTGGTCACTGCGGTTCCCAGGCAACCAACCCATTTAGTTTGTGAGTGACCGTCCCTCCGGGCTTTAGGATCTAGACTGCATTTCTCTCAATGGCGCAGACGTACAGTTACAGTACCAGACCACACCTCTTAAAACTTCACCTTTTATCAGCCGTGGTCACATGAGCATTACTCACTACAACGAAACTATGACTTGGAAAACATAAGTCAACGTTTCCACTTGTTTTATATTGTCATCATGGGTGTCAATGTTGTCCACCCGTCAAGTGCTCAGCTCAGCATGTAATAAATGGCCTAGACTGTTTTGTTTTTTTTTCCATGTGAATGGCCTGGCTGTAGATGCCAGGATTTCGGACCATTATATTGTCAACTCACCATTATTGTGAAATGATTGTTTGTTTGTTTTTTCCTTTTGTAGTGTATGGGTTTTATGATTTTAAATGTTTTTCAACATTGTATTTGTTGTGTGTGTGTGTGTGTGTGTGTGTGTGTGTGTGTGTGTGTGTGTGTGTGTGTGTGTGTGTGTGTGTGTGTGTGGGTGTGCGTGTGCGTGTGCGTGTGTGTGTGTGTTCTCTCTTCCAGGCCAGCACGCCCATGTCTGCCCATGACTGCCGGTCCGGCTCCCTGGTTATCTGAAACCCTCAGAGCTGAGCGAACACCTCTCAGGGCAGCAGAAAGGAAGTGGCGCAAGAAGGTGCACCCAGATGACCTCTCCCACTTTTAGTCACTCCTTTCTGCCTTCTCCCTCTCACTATCCATCCACTGCTACATCCTCTTTCAACCACTGTGCCTCTAACCCAAGGAAGCATTTTTTCCACTTTCTCCCCCTCCTTAAACCCCTCCCCCCCCCCCCCCCACCCCTCCTTCATACCTCTCAGCTGACGCTTTCATCACCTATACTCTGAGAAGAATAAGTTTGATGACTTTAGAAGCTTCCCACTAACCAAGTGTCTGACTCACCCAATGCTAACAGCTAACCCCAACATATCAAGCCTGTCCTCCTTCTCTGCTCTCTCTCCAGATGAGGTCCTAAAACTGGTGACTTCAATAGACCAATCACCTGTCCTCTTGACCCCATTCCTTCCCCAATCTTCCAGACCATTGCACCTGATCTTCTCCCCTTCATTAACTCCATCATCAACACATCTGTAACTTCAGGCTGTGTCCCATCTGCCTTCAAGTCAGCCAGAGTCATGCCACTCTGGATTAATTGTAAATTGTGTGTACAGAATAGTATATATACACATATATATATATATATTATATCATTTCTGTTGCAACAATGCTTTTGGGCAATTACCTTGCAAATGGGCCACCATTTAAAAGGGAAATAAACAGACTTTGTTGCAACAGAGAAATAATCCAAACGCAAATTTCAGAACTTTTTTTGTTATATAACACAAATGTATGTATATGTATTGCCCCAGCCAAACACATTTTCCTCAGGCATAAAAAAGGTGAACTTGAAGTAACTTGGGAATGATACAAGAGCAAAGTTATGATTGCTTGATGACTGTTTACTGTGTGAACCAGTGTGTTCTGCTAGCTGAGATAAGTCATTTTCAATTGAATGTGTGGTCTTTAGGCCTGTCATACCTCCATTTGAAGAAAGCTCAAGTCCAAGATTGTTGTTCTCTTCAAACCAAATGAATTAGACTAACACATTTCTTCTTTATGTCTTGCCAGTGGGCTGATATAATAGTTAATAAAAAACAGATTCATAAATTAATCAAAAGGTATATTTCAGCCAAGTGTGTATATCCACATGTTTTGTAAATGCACTTTGAAAGTCTCATGTCCAAATATGTAAATTTGTCATTACAAGAAACATGGTACATCTTAGGCAGAACATTGTATAGTATATATGAAATAATAGACATTTTCCAAAAGCAGGTAGAGAGCACTTTATTGCAACGGCACATTTTAATTATTTCATCATTGGTTTAGCCTGCAGTATATAACTCATCAGCACACTACTTGACAGTACAGAGGTGGGCCGTTTTCATGCCACTTGCTGCATACACAGTAAAGTCCTGTGTTAATATACCTATATAACCCAGTGTACAATTGTTACCAAATAATTTGGTTACAGTTGTACACTCTGAGCGTAACAGTAACACTGAGGACTTTACTGTATAGGCAATATGTAAAATCAGCAGCAATGGCCAATATGTGACAGCCAGTGTTTTATTTTCTTCATTTAAACACAATTTAAAACTATTTTATTTGTGATACAAAACCACTAGGATGCCAGACTGTGTGTCAGCATGTCTTCTACCACAACACAGGGTTCATGTAGGCAGTGTGGTACTGTACTAGTGACACTGAAAAAAAAGAAAACATTACAGATAACATCACACGGCCATACAGTAGCTTTGTCATTTCTCAGAGATAGAAAGTTGGCATCTGAAAAATAGATAATGGCAAGTTGTTACACAAAATAAAGTCAGGGGTAGGTCACAATTTTATTGATTCCTCAGCCCCCCTTTGTAAATTTCAGGCGTTCCATTGATTCGTTTTTCCTCTATCTAAGAAAAACATCACTTAACTCCAATTGATGTGCGTTACCACAGTTCCTATCTTTGCACTGATCAACCTGTTTATGGCTTTACATGGGATTTAATGATTTGACTGGAGAAAAAGGCAAGAATAAAGCAAGTCAACTGCAAAGCTTTCAACATGTACACACTGGGGGGGGTTCCATCAGGCCTATTTCATGCAGATGGGGCAAGGTACACAGTAGTGTACATTTGTACACTCTTCAGAGTTAAATTAACACTACTGATTTTACTGTGTAGTAACCATGGGTCTGGTAATAACACTGAGGCACACAATACATAGAGCAATCTATGGTTGTCTTCTATGCCAATTCCTCATGCCTAGATCATGTTTAATTAACAATTATAGGAAAAGGAAAAACACAACATCAGCACCATCTAAAAGGGTTCAATGCATCTATCCAACAAAGCTCCTGTTTCACACCATTAAGGCATCCCACAACTTGTCTTCTCACTATACGTATTCAACACTAAGCCCTACTTGTCTAATGTCCACTAATTCATCTTTTCCTGCTTTTCAGCTGGGAGAGGTTTAGATACAAACGTGTGCTTTTCATATTCTCTTGTACATTTATTTTAGTTTATTTCTCAGTTACTAGATCAAGCTGCAGCCCTCTAAAAATGACTATATCAGTACATATTGGCTCTTAAAAGAGATGAATGTCACTGCTAGTAGTTCATTGGTATTTTGTAGTATTCATCAAAACCATGCACAACCAACGTTTCACAAAAACAAAGCAAAATAGAAGTAAAGCACAATTTAAAAAAAAAAATCAAGATTCAGAACATGGAGGTTTGTGAGGTTATGGCCCATAATTGTTTTTAAGAGGAAGAAAAATGACGGAAAATATATATAAATAACTGAGTCACTGAGACAAAATAACACAGATATTCATAGTTTGATAAAATAGTGACCATAAAAGTAGTGGAACAATTGACTCAAGCCTCTTAAAGAATCAAGTGCAGACTCTCCTATCTTCTCTCCATGTCACCCAGGTAGGAAGTCACCTGTAAAGACAACACAATGGAGGATAACAATGTTAGGCACAATTGACCCAAATGTTAAAGACGGGGTGCCGTGATTTTCAGTGACCCCCCCCCCCCCCCCCCCTAAAACATAATCATCAGGTATTATGGTTATACTAGGAGGAAGATTTTTTTTCAAAAAAGTGTACAGAAATTGTTTTAAAAAAATGTATGTGGACACGCCTCATTCATTAAGTATACCTGGTTCTTACCTTAGCACCACCCACCTGTCCTAGTCCCTCCTCCTCCTCATGCCCACACCTGTTGTGTTATGATAATGAGGGGGAGGGTATGTTTTTACTATGTCACTAAAGCGCTGTTTTTCTATTGGCACGTTTGACCCTCAAGGTTTCAGCCTCCAGGTAGAAACTCAAAATAGTCAGAGAAGACATAAAACACCATAAAAACACCACCAGGGGGCTTAATGAAGTTCTATCAACCTCATAGACACATGAAAAACAGAAAAAGTGCAAAACCATGGCACCACTTCTTTAATGAACTAAAACACAGTTGCTGGACCATGGTGCATGACTGCCAGAGAGTGCATATACAAACATCCGCTATTTCAACATCCTTCCCACACCACAATTTAAAAAGGATTATCACTGCACAGTAAAAGCCTCAGTGTTAATTTAACTGTGCAGGTGCACAAATGTAACCAAATGGACCTGGTCCACTTGGTTACATTAGACTCTCACAAAGTCATAATGGAATTTGGACCACGACAGAAACAAGCCTTGTTGTGTCTCATCCATTTGCCGTCTTTTTAACTCATTGTACTGCTGTTTGTCAATACAATATTGAATCAATCAAAACATTTGTACACCATCACAGTTAAAAATTTAATATGAACACTGAAAATGTTGCTGTGTACTTGTCACTGTCTTTTTCACAACCTTGACCATATATGATAAACCATTTTTCCATAAATGGCTTTCCTTTTTATTTCATTTTTGTTTCATTAAAATGTTATCTACTTACCGGAACAGAGTTGTCTAAATCTAACTGAAGTATTAAGATCCCTCTTCAAGATACAATTCAATTGCAATTAAAAGCCTGCTCAACTCAGCTTGTTGTAAACAATAACAGTTTTTGTGGTTTTCACATGGCTGAATTAAAATGTTCAAGTCTCGCTGAGTGTTAGCTTTTTAACATGAATGGCAGTGAAGGGGGTTTATTTTACCAGGAGAGTTCCATTGAGGTTTGCGACCTCATTGACAATTGAGACCTGGCCAAGACGAGGCCAAATCAGTATAAAAACAAGAAAACAAACTACGGTGGTGGCTCAGGAGGTTTGCTCCTTCTGGCTGCGTGTCACAGTGTCCTTGAACAAGACAAGACACTGAACCCCTAACCCCCATGAGCAGGTTGGTGCCTTGCATGGTTTCCTCTGTGAACAGGCGAATGTGAAATACATTGAAAAGTGCTTTGAAGGGTCAAAAAGACACTATATAATATGCAGTCCATTTACCAGTACCATTGTGGTCAAGTCGAAGTTCATGTACGATATTTGGCATATGTTGTGAATAGACAATGACATATACTGTTAGCAATGCAAGTATGGTCCTTGAAGATAGCTACCGGTAGTTTTATTGAGCTTTTTTTCCTCTAGCTTGAAAGGTGATTTTGTGCCAAATTACAGTAAATGGAGACAGACAAATTATTACATAATCGTCTGGTCACAATTATTTCAGATAATAGCAATTAAATATTGTCATAATCGTTTACATTAAAAGGTTCTTACATTTAAAAAAATATTGCGGAAATATGAGATCTACAAACAAGCTTTCTGGGGTGTGTAATTGATAGAAAATAAGTATTTGTTTCGGGTTGAAGTTATTTGTCATATCTGCCGTGTGCAATTTCTATTTACGACGCCTAAAAGCCAAACAGAAATGTATTTTTTAGTATGTTCCAATGTTCAATGCCAAAGACACAATTAAATCGTTAATTGCAATTATTTGTACGACTATGACAATTAATCTGTCATGTAAAATGTTATGATCGTGACAGCCCTAACAAGGACATGCTTGAATCTCATCAATCGCTTTATGTAGCACAGACTATTGAACTTTCAAAAGTAATACAAATACCGTACTTACATAAAATAAAAAATAAAAAATCAGGCAGTGAATTTGTTTCATTCCAAGCTCAGAAGCTCAACATCAAAGATGAGGGTAGCATTAGGTGGGATGATACCAGGGTGGCCCTTGTTCCCATAGGCAAAGTCAGGTGAACAGGTGAGTTTGGCCCTCTGGCCGACACTCATCTGAAGTACAAAAGAGAAGAGATACAGTAGGTATATAAATCAAGAGTCACAGAAGTTTAATTATGTACGGCAGTGGTTCTCAAACTTTTTCATGTCAAGGACCCCCAAAATGATATGTATTTGGCTGAAGGGATTTTTCAAAAATAGCAGATCTAATAGCAGAAAAATAGCAGCTCATAGATCTACAAGCAGATCTATGAGCTTGTATATCTGCTATTTTTGAATAGCCAAAATATAAAATATGGTTAAAGTGGTTAAAATGATTGTGACGCTATATTAACTAATTTTGCTGGGGACCCCCTGGTACCCAGCCCAGGGACCCCTGGGGGTCCCCGGACCACGCTTTGAGAACCAATGATGTACGTACGGTACGCCTATCATTCAGAAATCTGCCAATATCTTTTGCCTTGGGTTTTGCAGAAATGTAATTATGTAGGCCTATGTCTATCACTCAAAAATCATGAAAATATTTTTTTGCCTTGGATGTAAGGGGTTTTATAGCTGCATTTGGTTTAATGTACACTTAATTAGGCTGACTGGGTATAGAGTAAACTTTGTGATTTTTTTATTGTAAGTCAAGCCACATAGTCTGGTGGAAGAAATTTAGTTAAATGTATTTTATTTTTCTGTTTTCTTTATCTACTGTTGGAATTGAAGATCTACATCCATGCTTTATCTTGTTTGCAATGCCAGTAATAACTTCAATGTTAAACAAGATAATGTAATCATACCAAAGGATTAATGCATCCAGCCAATTAACTAATTGCATTATGAAGTGTAAATTAATTTCCTTGCCTGCATTCCAAGTTGTATTTCAGTCATTGATTGTTGTGTTGTAAAGATTGTCTAAGCATGTTTTATCATTTTTTAAATACATAGTAAATTGGGTATCATGGAGGTAATCTCACACAATGTTGTGTCAAGTAAAGGATCCTCTGAGGGATTGCATGAGGGAAACATTAACATTTGGTTTCAGACATATGGAAATATTAAAATATGATGCACACTGCCCTTGGAAAACACCATAAATATCACATCACAACAATGCACAAAACTAACGTTTCAATATGAAGTCGAGGTAGCCTAAATTAATTAACACAGACACAGGCATACACCCACCTGCACAACACCCTCTTCCCAGCCTCGGATCACCTCTTGCTTGCCGATCTTGAACCTGAAAGGCTTGTCCCTCTCACGGGAGGAGTCAAACTTACGCCCATCTGTCAGGGAACCTGAGAAAGTAGACAGTGGGAAGGTGAGAACCAAAAATGTAGACTAGGCTGGTGCATGTCTACTCTAGCCCTGTGTGTGTGTGTGTGTGTGTGTGTGTGTGTGTGTGTGTGTGTGTGTGTGTGTGTGTGTGTGTGTGTGTGTGTGTGTGTGTGTGTGTGTGTGTGTGTGTGTGTGTGTGTAAGATAATACAACAGAGAATTCAACACCTGAATGAATCCTAAATTCACGTTGTATTGTTCAAGTTATGCACAAACACTAACGAACAGAGAATAGTATGGTGGCTTTCTGTAATAACCCTGTCTGTTCTTATGGAAAGTTAGCCTACACTAAGCAGAAAGAAACAGATCAACATTTTAGAAAGATTAGCCCCACTGAAAACAAATATATCTGCAGCCATCTTTCCTGCTGTGTGTATAGTGAGAGGGCAAATGAATGGATTCCAAGGATCTCAGAAATAGCCGCTGCAGCTGTCTCTGGGACGGATGGCACGACACACTGACACACACAGAAACAGGGCCATTTCAGGCCCGAAATAAGCATCAGTCCAAAAGATGTCTCCACATTAAAACTATTTACACCAGAGTGTGTGTGTGTGTGTGTGTGTGTGTGTGTGTGTGTGTGTGTGTGTGTGTGTGTGTGTGTGTGTGTGTGTGTGTGTGTGTGGATTTTGTGCATAACATGTGTGGTGTGATTGTAATATGCATGTATGAAGAGAGGGTCTGTCTGTCTGTCTGTCTGTCTGTCTGTCTGTCTGTCTGTCTGTCTGTCTGTCTGTCTGTCTGTCTGTCTGATTTATGAGCAGACTGGGTGGGAGGTACTTCACTGGCCTGTGCAGTTGTGCACATCAGCGGTGATTGGGAACTGGCAAGATATAGATTATAGTCCAAGCTGTGGCATCGGAGGCCCTGTTCAATGACCCTGTTCTGTCCCTCTCTGGATGTCAAGATAGTAGCACAATGAAATTATCCAGAAGAGCTGAAAGGTTCCATCAAAGTCCATTGCAGGCTGAGCAGCAATCTGTTCACAACTGTGCAGACATTTTCAGACTGCACAGATTGGCTGTCAACAGGACATTGCGATCCCTGTAAATGTGCAAAAGAAAGGCTCTTTATAATGTCTTACAGTATCTTGTTTCAAGTGTGTTCTCCAAGCGGCCTGGCTTTGTCTATTGTATATTTATAATTGTTTTATGCACATCAGCCAATGCAGGCTAGTAAGCTCCAATGGGGGGGCTCAGACAAGTTTGAGGGGAGGAAGGGCATGCTCCTTTTTATGTGTGTGGTGGTGTATTGTCGGTTAGTCATGTAGGTTATTATTAGGCTAGTCGAATGGCTGATGTGAGTTTCTCATGTCCTGTTTTTTGTGTTGTTTGGATTGTTATTGATACTATAATGTACAATAAAAAGAAGGCTCTTTATAATGTAATATCCTGTTTCATGTGTGTTTTCTAAGCTGTGTTGTAGACTGTCAGGGTGGGAGTCCAAAGAGGAAATCCTGTAGTCTCTTTGACAAAAACACTGATGCCTGATCTTCGCATGACTGAAAACACTATACTGTGCCAGGACATGAATCCGGGTATTATTTTCAGTTACATAATCTTAAACCAAAGGGGCTTGGGTTGCAGACTGTGTTAGGAGACTGACAGATACGTTTGTAAATTTTGAAACATGGAAGCTTGATCACTTTGATCATTTTTTTTCTATTAAAAAAAAAACATAACTGCTTATGAATATTACTAAATCGAAAATCCAACTAAAAAACGGTCACCCAGACGGCGATAATCCGCTCTACTAAACGCCACCAATCCCCTGAACTTCAACAAAGAGCAGAGCAGTGGAAATCAGAGGTTTTAAATCCCTGGCTGTCTAGTCTTGTCTGTCTGACTGTCTGTTTGTCTGTCTGGGCCTCAGAATGAACCCTGCGGCGGGACCCGTCTGCGCTTTTTCCAGACAAGACAAATTAAATCTCATCCTGTTTGCCCAGAAATACTATTAGGCTATATCCAACTGAACACACTGTCTCGCCAAACTGTGTAGTGCAGATTGGGCAACTATGAGTCAGTGTCTTTGGGTACACGATACACCGACTAGAATGATTATGAAACGTGATAGTTGAATCCTTCCTATTGCTATTAAGGAATTCCACTGAGTGAAAAAAAGTGGGTGAAAGAATGTAGTTGTATGCAGACGACACCGTGACAGATGCACCCATGTTTTGTATGAAACGGGTCTGCAGCAGCGATCACTTGACTTGTCTGTATGCGGCCTCGATCCGTGGTGAATCAACGAGAGAAAATAAACCCACAGTTTTAGCCCAGTGTTGCCATGTCCGCTTATTATAAGCAACTTTGGGCTTGTTTTTTCTGGTAAGTTGCTTGTAAATATTGGTGGTTGCGTTTTTTGGGGGCTTGTTTCCTAATGTTGTTTAAACCAGTGGTTCTCAAACATTTTCAAGTCAAGGACCTCCAAATTCATATGTATTCGTCTACTTTGGAGACGGTAGACCCCCCCATCTGAAAATATTTGTATGCCAGGGACCCCCATACAAGATTTGTGTTGTTAAAATGTGAAGAAATAAAACTTAAAAAAAACGTTTTTTGAAAAATAGCCAATGTATTATGTTTAAAGGGCGAAGGCAGGCTCGCTTCTTTTGGCCTGGTTTTCATAGACCTGGTCGCTTGTTTCTCTCACAACATCTGGCAACACTGCTCTAGCCAAGCATGCAGTGCGGAACATGCTACACAAATACAACGGTTTTAACAAGTTTCACATTACAACTCACCAACATAATGCACCACGCACGTCTGTCCTTTTTTTGGGAAAGTCCTTCCTGTGGGAGAAAAAGGCGCTTGATATAACGGGCATGCGACGCAAGGCTGCGGCTAGAATATAATAGATAACACCGCGCATAAATTCACGACAAATATTTAACAAAAGCACATTTTGAAAGCACTTAATTACCGTCGCCCGGGGTTATTGTCTCGATTTCGACTCCCATTTTGTTCCGATACTGAGCTCCTATCCCTCCACCCAGGCAATGCTCTCTCTCTCTCTCTCTCTCTGTCTCTCTCTCTCTCCTGCAGTCTGTCTGCTCTTCTCAGCTGTCTCCTAGTGGCAGTGCAGGCAGGCAGACAGCGTACACCATGTGACGTGTGTGTGTGTGTGTGTGTGTGTGTGTGTGTGTGTGTGTGTGTGTGTGTGTGTGTGTGCTTACATGTTTCCCGATGCCTGATTTATACTTAGGGGCACTCTGGTACCAAACACTGAAAATAGCCAATCTACAAGTTAAAAATGGAATTTATAGAAATGACTTCCTAAAATGTTGATCTCCTCACAAGTAGGAATACAAACATGTGTGCGCCCACCCACACCAAACCATGGACCAGTAGTGAATTGTCACGAAGGCCACAGGGCACAAGGAGCTTCTGTGTCTCGCTGTCCCCCTCAGGTGCATGCCATCATCTGTACAGCAGGCTATCGAGAACAGCAAGGCTGGCCCACTGAGAATAGTATGCCTTGCTCTCTTTATCCAGCACTGGTCGGCCTACCCAGCTCTGGACCCTGCCCAGGTCCGCATCCCTGTCCTGCTCTTGGTGCATGCTGTGTGGGTCTGTGGGCTCAAATGTTGCACGTCTGTCTCTGCTAGTGACCTCTGCGCCTGCCGTCGCCCTGGAAAATGGCGCTTAGTGGTTTTCCACAAACTGACAATGGATTTCCATGTAGTCGGCCTGTTCGATGGTGCAACTAAAAAATCATACCCTTTGAGGGTCCAGGCCAGTTGGCCCTCTGGTTCCTTAAAATGGAGGACACAGGTCAGGAAGGCATTGTTGGTCTAGAGAACAGTTTCCCATACAGGAAAGGGTGTTTAAGAGCCAGAACCACAGCACCCATTGAGTTACACTTTCTGCTCAGCCCAGTTGAGGGAGCAGCTGCAGTAGGGGACCACTCTTGCTGTTCTCCTTTTCTTGAGACAGCACTGTGCACAGGCCTTGAAAATGGCTTGAAAATGCAACATTCCTTGTCCGATGAAGAATATGGTCTTGGGACGGAGCTTGGGACGGAGCTCACGTTGAGCCACTGGCTGGCTGCAGGTACTGGCACGCCAGTACCTGCAGAGGTCCAACAAGCTGAACCAACTGGAGCCTGCGACCCACACCCATAGCCAGCCTGGGATCCAAGGTGACAGACAGACAGACAGACAGACAGATATTGAGAGACACCTTACTCCATCAGGCAGTGTATTATTATTACTGGGGCATGCCCCCTGGTGGAGATTTGTACACCTTTCTAGTTGTGTATGTATCTGGCATAAATGATTTAATACATTTACACATTTCCCTGTTGCAAATAGTCTTATTTATTTTCTGTACGGTTATTTAAACAATATAAAGCCAATTAAATAAAGTTTGTTATTCAGAACCTTTTAATATTTAATATAATACAATATTACAAACTTCTCTTAAATGCATGTATTCGTTCAAATGAAGTAATTCAGCATAATTTGAGTAGCAAAGAAATAATGCAAAATATGAATAGTGATTCATATGCATGAAAAATGTAGATCTGTAGTTTTCAGATATTCTCAATGTCGTTCACAATATTTGAACCATTTCACTGATTCCATTCCACGTTTAAAGTAGACATTTTAGTAGATTAGTAGGCTATTTGGTTTTACAGTAGATTTATATTCCACTTGTTACTTTAGTAACTGAGGAGGTTCTGCCAAGAGAGGGCACTGGGCACCTTGAGGCACGGTGACGTACTCGTCCATAAAGTGACAAGCCTGGGTATGTTAACGTTGAAGTTTACAGAGAACGGGATTTACAGATATAGGCTATCTTACTACAGAAGTAAGTAGCCTAATTGCTGCAACCTCAATAGAAATGTAACAAAAGTAGTAA
This sequence comes from Gymnoscopelus microlampas, assembly GCF_963454915.1. NCBI lineage: Eukaryota > Metazoa > Chordata > Actinopteri > Myctophiformes > Myctophidae > Gymnoscopelus > Gymnoscopelus microlampas. The sequence continues at coordinate 46,473,524 of NC_139947.1, read as the reverse complement.
CAACAAGTAGGCTACAACACATCAGTTTTCAAATAATTGGTCTATAAGACCAATTATTTGTTTACCAACATTGAGACTGGAGTGGATGCACAGGTGATTGTTTCATGCAATCAATAATAACCTATTGTTTCGGGGTGCACTGGTTTCAGCACATCCCAACCCCTGTGTGTTGGCTAGTGAGGCGCGTCCTTGCGAGACCTGACAGAATTGGTTTCATTGCGCGCATACTGGTTGCACTTGCACGCATACTGGTTCTTATCAGTGTGACGTCGTCTGTTAAGGGGTCTATTCACCAGGCCAGCCAGTTGGGCGGGGTTATATACAAACACAACAAATGTTCCGGGTTTGTCAACAGACGGACATTCATTCACTTTCATTGCTGGCCGCTCAGAACGCAGCAGCAGCAGAGTGCATAAAAACGTGCGAAACGTGCTGAACGGGCAGGGTCTACACAACTGATGGACGGTTCTCGGCTTGTGTAGAAAATAGAGAATTAGAGTGTATATTGATCACCTGCAGTCATGAAACCTTCGCACCTCTTCTATTTAAGCTTGCTTTTTGTCTTGGCTCTGTTCTGTGAATGTCACGTTGTTGTCGACTCGCAGAACGAGATCCTGAGCAATAATGACGATAACTTCAGCATGGACTTGTCTCTGAATGAAGATGTTGTTAACTTCCGCATGGACTTGTCTCAGAATGAAGATGTTGTTAACTTCAGCATGGACTTGTCTCAAGTGTTCAGGAAAGTCAACGAGCGTTACCTGTCCGTCGCCATAGATGCTAGTCTGGTGGCGGAGGAGAAGTTCATGTACCTTCTGAGGTAGGCATTTGTTTTACGTTTACTATTTGTTTTAATATAAAATAAAATAATAAGCCATTTGTGAACAATCAATTCTTGATTGATCACAATCAAGGGGCGAAGGCTATTAATCCATTAATTAAAGTTTGTCAACGTTAGAATAATGTATCATTTTACTTTCAGTTTAGGAAATGATAATGATATAGTGTACTTTTGTTTTTACAAGCTCTCCTAGGCTCCGGACATTAGCAAAAGCCTTATCACCAGCATTCCTGAGATTTGGAGGCACAAGACAAGATTTCATGATCTTCAGCCCTCATAAGGCATTTACACAGTCCCCCAATTATCATCCACACAACTTTGTTTTAAATACAGGTTAGTTCAAATGATGACCATGGTTACCTTCATACTGCGGGATCAAAATTCTAATGAAAAATCATTGTGATTATGGTCAAGTTGAATAGAATAGAACTTTCGTCATATTATTCCACCTCATTGTGATTATTCCCATTCAGTAGACACTTTTTGACATAAATGGTTGTGTACAATATTACTTCCTTCTCAGGTTTTATCAATGATACAAATTCTGCTCCATTTAATGTAGCAGAGCCTTTTTCAGTGAGCCAACATGGTTCCATTCACAACCTGAATTAGTATCATTCCTGTTAAGGAAGTAACATACATACACTACTATTTATATCAATATGGCTATAATGAAAATTTTGATTATGGTCAGTAATATATCTCTTTGTAATTAAGATGCCTGTGAGAAACTGGAGCTGCCCCCATTACTGGAAAAGAGGTTGAAGGAAGAATGGGCTCAACAAGTAGTACTCCTTCAACAAGAGGATATCCAGAGGAAGTACAAGAGGACAAAATTCACAGGTAGCCTATGATATGAAGGTTTCTGCAATATACTGCCGTACTGTAATATTTTATGTGGACATTTGATTTGGTATTCCAGTATAAATGGATGTATATCATACTTGCTGAGTGTATGAACATAACAAAAGAAAATAATTGTGACGTATCTTGTTGGCAGAGTATGCTGTGGATCTACTTTATTCCTTCGCCAACTGCACAGGGATGGATTTGATCTTTGGTTTAAATGCTCTCCTCAGAACAGCTAGCAATGCCTGGAACAGCAGTAATGCCAGGTCCCTGCTACAGTACTGTGAATCCAAACAATACAACATGTCCTGGGAGCTGGGAAATGGTAGATTTCTAAAACATGAAAACACCTTTTTGCCACCTTTGTGGCTTTGTTGGATAAAACACGTATATGCTTTTATTTTTCATTCAAATTGGTGCCCAGTTCAAATGGTGCTTGTAAATGCAATGTGACATGCTAATGGCGAGGGCCCAGAAGGAAATGAGCTCAGACTCTCAAAAGCATCTCCACGTGCTTTGGATGTTTTTAACTTAATTCTGTTTCTCCAAAACAGCATTTCTCTTAAAGACCTGTGAATAAGATTTGTAGCAGCTGTATGTAACAGCTCCATCACTGTTAACTTAAACTTTATAAAGGGGAATCCTTTGAAATGTGTTGTTTTACATAGGTTGGCGGTTGAGCTATCGACACAGAACAAACTGTGCAGTGTTGCAGTATTGGCACACTTCCCCTTTAAAGTCTGAGCTATTCAAGCTCCCCTAATTTTTCTCAACCGACCTTTGTTGAAAGCAGATAGGTTAGGTTACTTTACTTATTATTTCTCTAAAGATTTGAAGAACAAAAGTTCGATTTGCATGGTAGAAAAGATTAAGAATCTCTTTCTGCTAGTGCACATACATTTAAATTTAGATAGGAGAGTGTGGAGGGCAGCAATTCAGGAGTCACGAGTTGATGTTGGCTCGCATCGCATCGCACATTTAAATGTTTTCAGCAACATTTGATAGTGAAGGTCACATAATCGTCACATGTCATAATGCAAGTTAATCTTTGGATACCATAACACCTGTTATACATCTATGTACATTGTCAGAATAATCAATTATCATTTCAAAGCTGTTAATTTATTTCCTGTTTGATTAGAACCCAATAGTTATGAAAAGAAGGCAGGGATCCGTGTGGATGGGAACCAGCTCGGCCAGGACTTTGTCCACCTCAGAGAGATCATAAAAAAAACAAAATTGTACCACAAGGCTGGACTGTATGGCCCAGATGTTGGCCAGCCACGCGACTTCAGAGCAAATCTACTGGAAGGGTGGGAGTTGTACTTTTTATAAAAACTATTTTGGTTGGTTAACTTAAGCCTGGTTTTTACTTTGGCTGTTCGAAAATAGCCCATGTACAAGCTTACAATGCATTGCATTGCTACGCATTGAGCCTTTTCTTGTAGATCTTCTATTTTCGAATATCTTGAAAATCTTAGCCTATTAATGACATCTAATATAGGGACAATATGGTGAACGTGTTTGAACAGTACCGAGGCTGACTAATTGTTTCTACTAAACATATTTTTCATTTTATAACAAAAAAGCTTCTAAAAACAGAACACGCCTACTCTGTCAAACACAAAGCATGTGAATTTGAGCAGAATTAAGAGAGGATTCTACAATTCAATTATCTCATGTGACATGCATACTTCAGTTAACTACATCAACCTAGTCCCTTGCCCTAGTCCATTGCCTTACTGGTATTTCCAGTTTGTTGTTCTGCTGCCCTAGAGGACAGCAGTTGAACAATTGTCTTCTAAATGCACATATGCAGGACTCTATAATGCTGTAATATAATATTGTGAATGATACCCTCATAAGGTGCCTTTTTAAAACGGATAAAGAACAACTTTCTGCAATTACAACCAAATATGAATTAAATACTAAATATGGTAACAATATTTCCCTCCAACAGATTTTTAGAAAGTGGGGCAGAGGCAATTGATGCATGCACTTGGCACCAGTAAGTTGACCTATCCTCCCATTAATTGCCAATAGGTTAAGTGTGTGTGTGTGTGTGTGTGTGTGTGTGTGTGTGTGTGTGTGTGTGTGTGTGTTTCATACATTTCTTTTTGTGTGCAATTCATACAAGCTGAGCTAATTAATGTATACGTCCTTAGTTATTATGTGAATGGGAGAGAGACTTCCTTAAAGGATTTTCTGGATCCTGACGTGCTGGACACATTGGCCCTAAAGACCAATGAAGTACTACAGGTAATGTTATAGTTGCAATCATGTGGTTCATTTCAAATCTTAGTGCTTGATAGAGTTAATAGAAGTTACATTTTGATCCTGTCCTCAGACAGTTGAACTTGCCTCTCCTCGAAAGAAAATATGGCTGGGTGAGACGAGCTCTGCCTATGGAGGTGGGGCTTTAGGACTGTCTGACACATTTGTAGCTGGATTCATGTGAGTATGTGTGTTAGCTCACATATGTATTTATATTTATATTTATGCATACTTGATTATTTAAATTTCTGTTTTGCTCATCATTATTCTTGTCTCGTTTTCACAATGAATCAGCATATCAGTGTTTTGGGCTTACATTACTTGCGCAGGGAAACACTTTGAAATGTGTGGCTGTTTGAATGATCACCTGAAAGGTCTGGTCTTATGGCCAAATATGAAACCATATTTTATACTTTTAATAATAATAGAAAAAGTGCATGTCTTTAGCTTATGAACATGTTTGACTTATTGTGTATAAATCTATTAATCTAATAAGACTGAAAGTTAACATGTAATTACACAGTAACTTCATGATACTCAAAATTATATAAAAAGAAGAAATTCCTTGCTCATCATTCTGCTGACATAAAATGCTATTTTATATTACAACCAACCACTTACTCGAGTCAACACATTGATAAATGTCCCATTTGACAATTTACTGGTTAAAACACCAGCTGCGTTTCAATATTTTGTGACATAAACCATTTGTGAATCACTGATTTATATAGGTGGCTGGATAAATTAGGACTTGGTGCCAAATTGGGATTGGATACTGTCGTCAGGCAGGTTTTGATTGGTTCGGGGACTTACCACCTGGTTGATGACAATTTGGATCCACTTCCTGTAAGCATTTAAATGACTTTGTGTTGGTTCCTGAACTGGTACCAAAGCCCACTATTAAACTATTCATACTCTACCCACTCTAGGTCCTTACCCTAACCGTAACCACACCAAACTTAATTATCTGTAACCTAATACCTATCACAACTACCGTATTTTAGTAACCTTCTGTCAATAGCCTGTACTGAAACATCCGTGACCTAATATGTCTAAACACAACATTTGAACCGTATACCTAGAGTTGGTCTGCTCCACTCTGGCTGTGGGTATATATGTTTCAGGAGCCACTACCAATATTTTTGTATTTAAACCTTTAATGTTCAATTATAAGCAATAACATCAACTTTAATAAAACTTTTTATTGCCTTTTTGATAACAAGAAGAAGTGCAATTATATTATTCTTGTTGCTTTGGTAGGACTATTGGCTGTCAGTTCTATACAAGAGACTTGTTGGACCTGAAGTTTTGAAGATTGAGGTATTTAACACTTTTGGCCAGAGAAAAAGAGTGCGACTGTATCTGCACTGCACCAATAAAAAAAGGTATTCTTGTATTACGATTTTGACTTTGACGTAAATGTGATCTGTCCTTGACATCACGGTTATAAATAATATATTTTTAATTTCTAGCACAAGTTACAGAAGTGGAGCAGTCACGCTGATTGCCTTGAACATGAACAAGAGTCCAGCTAGAATCTTACTTCCTGCACAGATGTCTGTCAGCACAATGGAGGCCTTTGTCCTTCAGTCAGACCAGCCAAGTGAAGAGGGACTCTACTCAAGGTACTGATCATCCTAAGCTCCTTCGGTTGAGACGTTAGTCTGTAGTATTAAATAAGCCTCAATCAGTCCATATTTAACATTATTGCTGTTGGGTGGAAATCTTGTAAATCCAAAAACATTCATTTTCAGGAAATGGGGGGGGGGGGCTGTGTAGTTATTCTAGTCACTAAAATAGGGTATTCATTTGTGAAGAAAACATGAAATGGAGAGATACAAGCTGTGTGTGTCTGCCTGCCTTCTTTCCTTGATGAATGACGAGTGTGTTGTGATATTTAGGTCTGTGAAACTCAATGGAGACGTGTTGAAAATGGTGGATGACAAAACTCTTCCTGAGCTCAATGGACTTCATCTGCAACCAGGAGAACATTTACAACTGCCTGGATTCTCATTGGCCTTCTATGTCTTTACAGAGGCTCAGGCACCAGCATGCAAGTGACTTTAACCACATGGACCCTAGCAGCCCAATTCTGGAGCGAATAGCAGATCTGCAAGCTGAGCTTAGTGAAGAGATTTGGTATAGAGGGAAACATTTAGGGGGTCCATGGATAGACCCCTGGGGGACACCGGTCAATTAAGTATATTATAGGCTTTATGTGGTTAAAATGGTATCAGATAGACATGAACACAAACTCCCAGTACAATATCACTATTGTCAGCAACAGTCACATGTACCTCACGCAGGGCTAGTGATCACTGGACTGGCGTGTAAATTGGCAAAGAATGTTAACATAATTATAGCTTTGTTCATTTTCAATGAAAAGCTGTACTTTATAAAACACTTTCTGGGAAATGTATTGAAAGAATGATTTAATGCCAAGATTTGCCTTATTCTTTGTTTTATTTAAAGGGTTAGGGTTAGGGTTCAACAGATTGCAGCAGCTATGTTTACATTTGGGTATAATGATGTTTATGATTAATGGTTTATTCTTCCTGCTCCTCTCCATGTGCGATGATGTAACAAAGTGATTTGTAATCCAAGTTGCCTGTTGGATCAATGGTGGAAGACTGGAACATCTGTTTAACCTGAAATTGATCAGATAAATGTCACTAATGCATTTTTTTACTATGAAAGAAAAAAAAGTACTTTATTGCCATAGAGAACATTAAATTGTTTACCCCCTCAGTTGTGAATTTGTCTGCTTGTGTTGTTAGTAATTTCTGTAATCTGAGAAAATGGTTGGATAGTTACATTAGAAATCTTTATTTTCTTGTTGGACAGACAAGGACAAATCAACGTAGTTCACAGAACTTACTCATCTTTGTGTATGTAGCCTTTTGCATCGGGATCGAACAGTTTGAAAGCATTTAAGATGGTATCTTCTGGATCTGAGCCTACATACCATAAAACCAGAAGAGGGGCACTATTATTAAAAACTCATAGGTCATACTTCCATTAGTTATTTTCCCATGTTCACTTTATTAGTCACACAAATCATCTTGAAGGATTACTTAATGGTGGCTTACCATGTAGCTTCTCTCCAAAGAGGGTGAGAAACATGGTAAAGTTGATGGGGCCGGTGGCTTCTTTCAGCATGTCTTCAAGCTCATTGTCCTTTACGTTCAGTTTGCCTGAGAAGTGTATATTTAGATAGCATTCATATATATATTTCTGAGTATATAATAAATTGTGAATGTGTATGCAATACATCATTTCAAGTCCTGTTTGCAATGTCTGTTTTTAACAAATACAAACCCAAAGATGCATATGTGTCCTTGAGATCTTCTTTATCAATAAACCCATCCCGGTTTTGGTCAATAAGTGTAAAAGCCTGATCAAGGAAATATTAATAAAGGTTAAGTCATGTGAGTACAACAAACATACTTCTCACTACAATAAATAGTAAGTCAATGTTTGAACTATGATATTCAAATGAAGCTCACCTCTTTAAACTCCTGGATCTGGGTTTGTTCAAACATGGAAAAAACATTAGATGAGGCTCTCTGGGCTCTTTTGGCACCACCTTCCTTCTTCTTTGTCTTTCTACTAGCCTACAGCATATGGGATGATTATTTTCAAAAACATGTTAAGTTATTCAGTACAGTATTAGGCCTACAGGTAATCCATCAACACAGCATGTTAATTGGTAAATTTAAGACAATATGGTACAGTACAATCTTCATGATTATTATCAACTCAAAAGGGTAGAATCCTTTCAAGCGATAAAATATTTTCAACACGTACCATCTCTCTTTGTGTGGTGATGTTCTGCTGTTCCAGTGAGTGTGCCTAAGGACCTATGAGGAGGCCTTTTAAATACTGCTGCTCCCTGGGATGGCCTGTGATGACAGTTAGGATGAAGCAGGTTCCAAGAGGCCAAATTGGATCTAATGGGTAGCTACTCCCAGACCCCTCTAAATTCTCCATACATGGACAAGTTGTCTGACAAGATCTTGCTTCTCAAGAGGCCTAGCTAACAACTGCTGTTGATGATCAAAACCTTTTAAAGGATTACTATTTATTCCGTAATGGTCGCAAGTGGGTGCTATTCCCAAGCTGATTGTTATAGTTTTAGGGTCAGAAAATTTGTATTTCTTTCCTTACTGCCTTCGGCTACCTGTGATCTTTGCTTCGTATTTCAGATTTTCTTTAAGGACCATACAGTGACAGTGTCATTGTCCATTCACAGCTTCGATACATCGTCCATAAACATAGACCATAGATAGATATTTTGTTCGTGAAAATAACTTTTTTAATGGATAAAAATTAGAGGTGGGCATAAATTATTTTTTTTAATCTAGATTAATCTATCTGCAATCCTGGAGTTAATCTAGATTAATCTAGATTAAAATGGCTCATTTGAAGTCTGCCGAAGGCATTCAAAATATGTGTGTTCTAGGGATGCACCGATGGGATTTTGGCCGATATCGATATCCGATATGATATATTGCTGTTATGACCGATAACCGATATAACCAATGTCGATATGATCGATAAAAAAAACAGTTTTATCCAGTCTGAAAAACATGTGTAAACACTGCATTTGAAAAAGCAATCCCTGTTTATTCCAAATTATTTTATATTATCATCTGGATAATCCCCAGAGCAAAAAACATATGTGTCAACTGCAAAAAGTACCAGTGACAGCAGCTTAGAAAGAAACTTGGCAAATATCATTGATATTGAATAATTGAATAAAAAGTTTGGGCCCCAATACTGACCCCTGGGAGACGCCCAAATGATTTGAGCTGTATTTGCCCAGCTTCACAAACTGTTGACGTCTGTCCAAATAACTTTGTTTTAATCCAGTCTACTGCAATGCCTCTAATACCAATTTTCTCCAGTTTGTTTATTAATATGGTGTGATAGATAGTGTCAAAAGCTTTTTTGGGGTAAATTAATATTCCAATTGCAACTGTGATTCTTTCAATGGATTCCATCAATGCCTGAGATGTTGATCTGTTAGTTCTAAAACCATATTGACTCTCTGAGAGTAGGCTACATTACATTTTTCCAAAAAAGAATCTAGTCTGCTATTGAAAAGTTTCTCCAGTAGGCCTATCATTGAAAATTGTGAACAATTGGTTCCATTTGGACACTGAATTTACAGACCCATAAGGGTCCATTTGGTTTGTACACTCCGAGTTACAGACCCATATAAGGACCCACTTTTAGAACCACTGTCCTACACTGTGTGTGTGTGTGTGTGTGTGTGTGTGTGTGTGTGTGTGTGTGTGTGTGTGCGTGTGTGCGTGTGCACCCGCACGCTTAATAGCATACATGTGTTTGTTGTTGTTAGCATGTAGCACTCATTAGCATGCTCACGCAACAAGTATTACCAAACAGCGCCCAACTACTGCTATGTTTGTTCATCAACACGGTAGCGGAGGCTCTGCTTTTGTCCAATGACCACTTTAATAAGCTTCGCTGGGCTTACAGACCTGAAGCAAATGAATTAACGAGTGGAGCAACACGCTCCTCCTCTCTCTATCTGAGTGAAATGAATGAGAGGCAGTGCGCACGTCTGACCATGTGAAACCCGACACCTATTCCCCCCTCCACACACACACACACACACACACACGCACACGCACACGCACACGCACACACGCATTGCAGTCACACACAGACACAGAGTAATTCGCCCAGCTACATCAGCTAATGTTTTGGCTCCCAGACCCAACTTTGAGAATAGATTAACGGCGGTAATTTTTTTTATCGCACGATAAGAGTCCGCGTTAACTTAGCCCGTTAACGGCGTTAACGGCCCGGCCTTAATAAAAATCCAACAATAACATGACTTTGACAGAAATAACCACACAATGATATTTAGTGGGTTGGATTACCTATCTCAAGCAAGTTTCAAGTGCCTGCAAGTTGAAGATAAGATAAACCTTTGTTGATCCCCAGAAGGAAATTCAGGTGACTCACAGCAGCAACAACAGTAAGAGTGAAACACGGGAGAGGTACAGGTAAGAGTAAAGGTCAAGAACAAAAGCAAGCCTCCTGTAGAGGCCCAAAAGCGAGAGAGTGTATGTGTGTGGTCTGGTTCCCTGAACGAGCCTGTTGGGACCAGGCCTAGGGGCCCAAAGATTAGGGGAGCCCTCTAGACAATTGGGCCAACTGAAACCCACGGTGCAGAGTCTGACCCTGAATTTCAGAAGCTGAATCGAAAGCACCCCTCATACTGTACAGTTGTACATTTTATGAACAGGCAAAGTAGGCAACTACCCGGGGTCCAGAGCATATAATGGGTCCCTGAAGGCTCATTCAATATGGTCAGAATTGTGAATTTCTGTGCAGGGTCCCAGCTGTCTCAAGAATAGCCTCTGCTTTTGCTGTTCTTTCTGGTTGTTGGCCCACACACACACAAGGCAAATTCTGCCCCTGGACATTCTGTAATAGGCTACTCTAGAACAGGGACGTGGGCAAGATTTTGGGTGCGGACACTTTTTGTCCTTTGACAATTTACTTTAAGATTTTGGGGCATGACATCTACTTAGCCGTTTTGCATGACTGGTGATATCTACATACACCAGAAAGTGGTTTAAATCATAGGCTGCTAAATTGATTCAATTAATGCAAACACGGAATAAGTGAATAGTTTAATATGAATAATAATAGATACATTATGAAAACGTGATATGCACATGAAACAATAATGCAGAAATGATTTATGGGACTTTTAAAATACACTTGATCCAGTTACATGCACGGTGTCGGTACAAATGGTTGAGATTTAATTTCCTTCTTTTTCTTGGAAAAATGTAAAAATGTAGTTGAATGGTTTAAGGTTTGTCCGAAGGTGTATTTCCAAGTTCCCTTTCACCATCACTGTGCTTTGTTGATGATGAGACAAATGCATACTTAAAATACTGATGACAGCACTTTATCCAGTTTCATGTATACGGTACACATATACAACTGTGATTTCAGTTCCTTCTTCCTTTTTCTTGTTTGGAGAAGTCTTGTCAAATGATTTGCGGTTTCTACCATCGTTGCACAGGTGATGAGATGAATACATTTCCCATTCCACATGACGAAAACATTTGTGTCTTTTGTCTCATGGTGTCTGTTCCCAAATGTCTCGTCTCATGAGTTGTGGTTGAAAAATATTAGTAGCCTAGTAGCCTATTAAACAGGTAACACACCTGGACCAATGATATGCCGCTATGGTCATTCCTGTGTTCATTTATGCTGCGACACTCCACTGATACGATTAATTGGGGTTAACATTCAAACCAGCAACCTGTGATTGGATTGTGGATGATAGAACTGATGTTTTTGAATGGGTTTTCAAATTGCTCAGAACAAAAAGCCTCTTGGCATCGACTGACAGTCCAACTCCTGTACCAGTTAGAGACTACAGGTGTGAATTCTCCTCTAAGTCCATGGCAACCCTTCTGTCTTCTTCCCTGGTGAAACACACAAGTACTATATTTATACAAAGTTAGTATACACATATACAGCGTGTGTGTGTGTGTGTGTGTGTGTGTGTGTGTGTGTGTGTGTGTGTGTGTGTGTGTGTGTGTGTGTACATATATATATATATATATATATATATATATATATATATATATATATATATATATATATATATATATATATATATATATATATATATATATATATATATGTATATATGGGTATATATATATATATATGTATATATGGGTATATATATATATATATGTATATATGGGTATATATATATATATATGTATATATGGGTATATATATATATATATGTATATATGGGTATATATATATATATATGTATATATGGGTATATATATATATATATATATATATATATATATATGTATATATGGGTATATATATATATATATATATATATATATATATATATATATATATATATATATATATATATATATATATATATATATATATATATATATATATATATATATACTTTTTTCAGAATATATACAGTACATACTGTATAAAACGGAAATCAAATATATAATATTTTAAAAATACTGTGTACTGTGTTGAGAAAGTGTGTTATCTACTATCTGCCATGTAGTTGCTTTGTATTTTCTTAATATGTCTGGATTGGAGAGAGATATTTAGACCATGGTATGATTACCAGGATAGAGAGAGACACCGGTGTTAGAGAATGGTTACTCACGCTGCTACTGCCTGGAGCAGATCTCTCTGTATTTGCTGTCGTCTCTTCTCATTGATGGGGTACAGACAGAAGACCAGCATCCCAATGAGAAGCAGAACGATGGGTACGGGGGCAAACAGGATGCGAAGAGCAGTGGCCACTGCTGGTGGGTGACTGCATGCCCCAGGCGTATAGCCAACAAAACTGAAGAAACAGTGGACCCAAACAGTGAGTTTGACAGAAAGAAGTTAAACCGTACACCTACCTGGTTGGAATATATTTTTTTGTATACTTTAGTTTGTTAGGTATTGTTTTTTTGTTTACAAGAATTAGGCCTTAGAACTCTGATAATTCTCAAATGAGTGGTTTGATGATGATGGTAGAGGCCATAACATACGATCACAGATAACAGAGACCACTCCCATCAAGATAGAAGTTTTTCAGGATAAAGTTGACATCGGTCTCTGAGAAGTTTTACATGCGAAGGATTACCGCTAATCTGAGGTTGAAACAAAGTGTTTTTTGAGAGAAAACAGTAAAAATGGATTGATTATATCTATGAGTGATAATAGGTCTTGGGATATTATGGCTTTCCAGGTGAATAGTGTCGTTTGCTTGACCCATGATGCCATGCATATTTGTATGTCTTTTGTCTTGTATATTGTCTTTTGTACTAATAAAATGTTAGTGAAAAAAGGATAAAGGTGATCACTCAGAATAACTTTGTATTGATTTACATTACATTACCCTACCCTCTAATGGGACAATGGACCAAACCATGCCAGGACAAGTCAGACAGACAGACAGACAGACAGACAGACAGACAGACAAATAATTCTACAGAAGTTTTGAAAATCTAACAAAAAGATTTGCTTAAGCCCAAAATAGGGACAAGAGGGTGAAAGTGGTTAGACAGCAGATAAAACAGCGAATCATACAGCTGTGCCAATTCATACTCAAATTGTTGAGTGTCATAGTGCCCTCTGCTGGTTATCAGTTTAGGAATAAAATCTACTAGACCATACCCGGTCGACGCATCCGTGGGGGGATATGCGCTTTCACACATAAACGCTAATAAGAAGCTGAGATTTGATGAAATTGAAAAACGGGCTTCACAGTTAAGTTCAGATGGTAATGGTCAATGGCTGTGTGCAAAATCAGAGCAATTGCTCCAGCCACTGAGGAGAACCGGGTAGCTTCACCACTACACCACTATAGACAAACGGACAGAGGTTACTCAAATTATAGGAGGATGAATTCATGAACCCTGTGTGTGTCTGTCTGCCCCAGGCATAACTCATGGCAGGCACCGTCCGACCGATCGGCCTAAAACTGTGTGTGTGTGTGTGTGTGTGTGTGCGTGTGCGTGTGCGTGCGTGCGCGTGCGTGCGTGCGTGCGTGCGTGCGTGCGTGCTCGTGTTGGTGCACTGGGGAGTCTCCTTTCTGAGAACTGCAGCATCGACCCAGAAATTGCAAATTGGATCAGGCAAGCTGTGTGTGTGTGTGTGTGTGTGTGTGTGTGTGTGTGTGTGTGTCTGTGTGTGTGTGTGTGTGTGTGTGTGTGTGTGTGTGTGTGTGTGTGTGTGCGCGCGCATGTGTCTCCAGGTAACTCACTGTAGCACCAGAGTGGATATCCCTATGGCCATGCCTCCTCCAAACTTATTGAAGAAAACAAAACAGGAGAAGAACATCGGTTCCAGGTCTTTGTCATCTGGGTGCTTCACCTTGAAGTCATCTACCACATCTGGAAGCATAGACCTGTAGCAAGACAGGTATAATAATAATAATAATAATACATTTATTTGTATACCTTTCTTGCAAAACATGCAGCTTAAAGTGCTTTACACTAAGTGATATATAAATAAAAATTGTGCTTTGCATAAAAAAGAAAACAAGAAACCCTTAAAAAGAAAACGGTTAAACACTAAAGTACATATCAATCACTAAGAAAGATAGATGGAAAATAAAAATGTATAAAATGTTGAGAAACGCTGCTGTAGAAAGGCCAGGTTTTTAAGTGTCATTTAAGATTGAAGACAGAGAGGGGTAGAAGTATAAGAGACATAAAAATGGCTGAAGACAGGAAGGAGGACAGGCTGACAGACAAGGATGGAAAAGAGGGTCAGAGTGGGAATCAGTGTGATAGTCAAATACATCCAATGATTCACCAAGTCTTACAGGATATCGTCACTGTCCGGCAGGAAATGTATACTTTGACATATGACAGTGTCATTCAAAAGTAGTGAAAAATTCCTATCTGCAAATTCACACATTGTGAGCTTGTACAGTAGATGGATCACAATGGAAACAAGCCCCCCACAGCTTTTTGTGTTATCCTTTTAGCATAGCTTTTTTTTTTTACTGTACTGCCGTACTGTTGACAAACAATCATTCAATCAAACAATAGGGCGCCCACTGGCCTAGCGGTCCAGGTGCATACCACATATACTGTAGGCTCTAATGCAGCCTGATGGTTCGAATCCCGATGACCTTTGCTGCGTGTCACTCCCCGTCTCTCTCTCCCTGTTTCCTGTGTCTATCTCCACTGTGTACTATCAATAGCGGCATAAAAGCCTGTGAAATCAACCTATCAATCAATCAATCAATCAATCAATCAATCAATCGATCAATCATCTTTGACACAACAGAATAGTGAAGCAGTGGTTGCATTTTCTTCTTCATGACTCAACCTGTCTGGGTTTTGCTACTGCAGTCTTTATTGGAAAATGGATGATAGCCTGCAAGCATACAGTATGTTGTTTGCATGGTACGAAATGAAGCTACTGGAAATATGGATGTTTTGGCAGGTTTTATGGCTGTGTTATACTCACTCTATTTGTGTCTACATTTATTAACACCCATAACGCTGTTACATTGCTTATTGCCATTTTAGTCCCTGTACATAATGATTATTACCAATGCATAAGTGTGTCACTATGTTGGGTTCTGAATATATTCCAGGCCAATAGGTGGCACTGTATAACTGCTGATGTACTGCTGGCTAAGAGAACCAGAGGAGGTGTGAGTTGACACTAAACACTAAAGAGACATAATACATGATTAAAGGGATATTCCACCGCGCCTCAAGCCGAAATCAGGCTGATCCGGTGCGTCTCAGGGGCAGACACGTATAACTGCACAAAGAAGGCGCTGGAGCAACACGGATGATTAGAGCCTTTTTTATTTAAATCACAGGGTGCAAAGCACAGGAAAAAAAAACGTTTCAATGTAAGGTTACATCTTCTTCAGGTCATTGATGACCTGACAAAGACCTAACCTTACATCGAAACGTTGTAGTTTTTTTCCTGTGCTTTGCACCCTGTGACTTAAATAAAAAAGGCTCTAATCGTCCGTGTTGCTCCAGCGCCTTTCTTTGTTCTGAGACATAATACATATTGGAAATGACACTTGGCATGCAGGGCTTTGGTGAAGGCCAAATTAGTCAGGCACTAAGTGTGATATTTTTGTGTTGCAACAACACTGATATCTGTGTCAGACTGTCTGACTCCTCTGAAACAAGATAATCATGAGCAGGAGACAGAGGAACAAGTATGATATTAAAGTGAAAAGAGGACTATTATGTGGAACAGTGGTTCTCAAAGTGCGATCCGGGGACCCCCGGGGTCCCCAGCAAAATGAGTAATATAGCATCAAGCTCAGTTTAACCACTATAATCCTACACACATATAACACATCGCATTGTGACACGCTGTGAGCTTGTAGATCTGCTATTTTCTACAAAATACCAGCCAAATACATATTCATTTGGGGGTCCTTATAAGAAAGTTTGAGAACCACTGATGTATAACACACTTACATGCCTACATATTCTCACTCTCCAGTCGTACGATAGTGATGAGTTGGGGCAACATCTGACCAAGCGTCACACGTGACATCATTTTACAACTCTCTTGGTAGTCCTGCTTCAGACCCAGTTACACACCTGTCTCCGCTCTTGTCATCAGCCCTGCAGTTCTCTTCTCATCTTGCAGCCTATAAAGCTGAGCTGACACTACAGGAGTTTTAAAATCCTAACCGATTTTGAAATCAGGTTGCATCATGCACATAAGGAGAAACTTAACAGATTATGAAAACAAAATCCAAGACGTCTTGCTTGATTTAACAGATTATGAAAACAAAATCCAAGACGTCTTGCTTGATTTAAAATCAACCAGTGGTGCAGACAGCAGTTATGGAGAAGAAGACCAAGCCAAACAAACAGACCAACGCGTATCGACTCTTAGGTCTTCATCAGACCCACCCTTCTGAAGTGTGTGACTGAGCCATAACACAAACAAATACAGGCAAACATACTTACCAGGGCAGCAAGTAGAGCACTGCTAGACTGCACCCAGCAATTATGGACAAGGGGATGAAAACAGGAAGACTGCCGTGAACACTGACGATCACCGTCAGCACTGGAACATAGATCTGAAACACGGACAAGAAGTAGAGATTACCAGCATTTTAACATACCAACATAGTACTAATAATTAGCTTAGAATACATACACATATACTCAATTGATAGACAATGCAGATTGATAGACTATACATAATACAGCATATTTGCTGATTCAGTGGCCAATTACAGATATTTAGTGCCATCTTGCTATCTTGTTTTTGACTTTTACTCTGTGCCTCCCCTGTGCTTCAACATTGTAGCCTGCCGTTGCTGCTGTGAAACCAGAATTTCCCTCCAGGGAATAACAGTCTTATAACTTAGTTTAAACTGTGATCCAAGCAGGCTTGATTTCTTAAGAATGTATTATGCATCCTCTGATCAACTCACAGACATGCCGATGAAGAGTGTGGTCTTCTTGCCCAGCCTGCCCAGCAAAATCTGCCACAGAGGGATTGACAATGTGGCTGCTGTCTGAAGGAGCAAACAGAGAGAATAAATACGTTAACTTGCTTTACATCGTACAGTGAAACCATCTTGCACGTCAATGAAACCACTTGAAACTCTGTCTGAGTGTGAGCTTCCAAACATAACTGACACCCCATATGTGACAATAACAATCCACAGCCTTGATCACCATTTCAATGTTTTTTTCCCAAATTTGTATACCATGACACATCCGCATTCCAAGAAACAATTAAGTGTTTACAAATCTGAGTCCCATACTGTAACTCATTCTCTCTTAGAATGACAGAGGAGAGGAGGGGTACAAAAATGATGTCACAAATATACAGCTGCTTGCATGCCCTTGCATCAGGGAACACCTTGGAGATAAATGGGCAAATGGGAATTGGAAATGGATGTTATAAGATGAGGAATTGGAGAAACAGCCCATTGTGGAAATGATGTAATTGAAAATGTGATATTTCAGAACACCTTTGGTGGTATCCAAATTTGATAAGGATAAAACAGACTGCAAGGAAATAGGAGATCATATCCACATCTTCTGGGATTGTACAAAATCTCAAACTTATTGGAAGGGGATTCATACAGAATTATTGACTATACTAAACATAGATTTACTGTTAGACCCAAGAAAGAGTGTATATTATTGGATCGGTTCCAGAGAGGTTGGCAAATAAGTGGTGTGCATACGGTATAACATAATTCTTCTGTTGGTGGCAAAAAACAAGACGATTACTCTATTCTGTCTTAACAAAGGCAAAAATCACGGCTAAGCTCCAGATGAAGTATGACACCTTTTCTTTTAATTGGGCCCTGTAATAGGTCATCTTGAGAATGTATTTTGTTTTAGCTGTCTGAGTTCTCTTATTTTCTTTGCTTTTGGTATTGAGGGTGGTGTTAGGTTATATGAAAAAAAAACGAAAACATTGGAAATAACAAAAAATTATATCCTACTATCCTACTATAATTCTAGTAACCTCTGTCCGTTTGTAGTGGTGAGTGAGTAGGTGAGTAGGTGAAGCTACCCGGTTCTCCTCAGTGGCTGGACCAATTGCTCTGATTTTGCACACAGCCATTGACCATTACCATCTGAACTTAACTGTGAAGCCCGTTTTTCAATTTCATCAAATCTCAGCTTCTTATTAGCGCTTTTGTGTCAAAGAATGTCGCCATGGTTACGGGGCTGCCCAGCTATGGGACGAACTGCCTCCCGGGTTGCCAGATCATGTGCGCATATCCCCCCACGGATGCGTCGACCGGGTATGGTCTAGTATTCATAATTTATTTGAGTCTTTGATGTTACTAGATATTGAAGCCGCTACGCTGCCTTCAAACCTAGTCCTGTGTTGCGCTGATAAGAGCAATGGTCACCGAAGTATGGCCATTTCCACTTCTGGGTTGCACCATTGAACTCGTTCAGTTCCATCCGCCCGCCCACCCGCCCACCCTCTAAGCATTTTTAATATAGGATTTGTCTCCTCATAGGCATGGCCGAGACTATGTTTTCGCCCCTGTCCGTCCGTATGTGGACAGTTAATCTCCGGCACCGTTGGACCGATCGGCCGATGGAAACTGTGTACGCATACGGGTTAGGGCCAAGTAAAAACCTTTGCGCCAAATTTCTCACATCGGCTTGATATAGCGCCACCAGGAGGCCGATTTTTACAACATATTCTTTTAAATAAAACTCCTACAGATTTTGTCCAAACCTCACTCAAACTGGTACAAAACATTACCAAAACATTACTTTGTGGGGAATGATGACTTCTGTGAATAAATGTGTTTTTGTACTAGAGACACACACCATCATATGCAGATGTTTTTGTGTGTGCTTGTGGCCACAACTTCAACACAGCTGTAGATCATTATGGAAGTATGGGCTATATTTAAACACTGTTACTTCACTTCATAGTTGGGTGGTCTTGGTAAAAGTCCTTGTGACTGAAACGTCAAAATAAATCATGCAGAAGTACTGTGATGTTGGTGTGTAAAATAATTAACTTTTCTGTTTTAATTTACACATTTCAGCCTCTTTAAGGTGTGCATCTTGTAGCATAGCGTTTGACTATTTTTTTTCTTTCTGTTCCAACATTTCAATGTTAAGACGTCTTGTATTTACCTGTATTAAGACCCAAATGTATTCAGAGTATAGTAATTAATGTAGCAGTTTTCCCTGATAGCATACAGGGTGCGGGGTGGGAAAAGAGGACTACACATGGACAAATAACATGCAAAATGCTACCAGGCAAACACCTGTACACAATGCATGGGTAGTAACAAAAGACTCTCTGCTGTGTTTTATCTGCCTTCTTTATCTACAAATGCCTACATGGACTGGCTCCCCCTCCCCTAAGGGAATGTATTTGTAGGACGAGGGACACGGGCCGTGGCAGTGGCACTAGGTCAGACTCAAGAGGGGACTACGAGGCAGTAGCGATGGTTCTGTCTTCTGTGTTAAATGCCATTACTTTTGTTTGAGCATTGAGTATAGGCTTACTCACCATCAAAACAAGTAACAGGTGCTGGAAGTACGGCCCCATACCTACAGCGTGGGTGAAGAAAAGTGCAGCGTTCCCTTGCGCCATCTAGAAACGAGATATCACACATGGTGAGGAGTGGGGGTGGAGGACAGTATGAGGATATCTTTGAGGTAAAAAATAACCATTTCTAGGAATAAGTAAAGGTGGCCATGGAAACAACGATCAAACAACCCAGTCTACAACAGTTATCAAAGATTCATTTTACCTATTTGAGTAGTTATTTAGATATTTAGTAATCACTTATATACAGTATATACAGACACAACCCCAGCAACAAACCCCTACCTGAAACGCAAGTGAGCAGAAGAGGAAGCCAAACACCAGCTTGACATAAGGTGTGTGTCTCACCAACATTTTCATGCCAGTCAGGAAGGGCATCTGTGTCCTGCCCAGAGTACTGAGGGGAGCTGCAGCGGAGGCCAGCAGAACACAGTGGGGGTCATAAACAACCTACACAGTAAAATCCTCAGTGTTAGAGTTACGATGGACGAATTACACTTAAGATTTTACTGTGTTTTGCTGACTGTTTAATACTGAAGAATAGCAGTGCTCATATTTCCTTCTAGTTCTAGCAATCTATATTGTTGTCATTAACAACAACAAAACGGGGGGAAAAAACTAAGAATAGCAGCTCACAACACGTTGCATTGTGATACATTGTGAGCTTGTAGATCTGCTATTTTCAAACATGCTTGTTGTTAAATGATTAAACTTATCATGTCAGAGGAATGTTGTTATAGGCAACAGTTTACAGGACACACCCAGTAATCTCTGTTGGATAAAAAACGTTCCTCAGAAATTCATGGAATAACCCAGTAATCTCTGTTGGATAAAAACAGTTCCTCGCAAAATCATGGAATAACAATTGACGCTTAACGGCTCCACTCATAGAGAAAGGTCTTATAAGTAATCCAGTAGGATTTATCTACTATTTGAAAATGCTCATACATTGTCATACATCTCAAGCTTGGTTTTAAAAGTCAAATAGTAAGGTATGTGTATACAGTATATGTTGTACATTATATAAGAAATTGGTAGCTTGAGGTATAGACTCCATTTATGGTAAACACTAGGACAGTGATTCTCAAAGTGGGGTCCAGGGACCCGAAGGGGTCCTTAGGGGGGTCCCAGGGGGTCCCAAGGAAGTCTTCTTAATATAGCATCAAAATCAGTTCAACCACTTTAACCCTATATACTCTTACTAGCCGATCTACAAGCACATAGCGTATCGCGATGCAATGCGTTATGAGCTTGTATCTGCTAATTATTTTTTAAATAACACAAATCTTGAACGGGAGTCCCAGGCAGGTTGACATAAATTGTTTTTAGAACCACGTGCTCTAGGAGATTACCACATTCATGTGAGTTTTATAAAGCCTTTTAACCACAAACGTGACTCACCCAGCTGCTCCTTGACTCCCAAGAAGAGCACAAGACTGGAAATGAAGAAGAGGCTGGTCTGGACCACAGCAGCAACAGCATAGGCCTTCCTCTGACACACAGTTAGATCGCCAATGTTATAATTAGGTTATACTTAGGTCAAAGACAAAAAGATAAGATGAGGTTAGGTTAGGTGAAGTAAGGTTATGGGAGAAACTGTAGGTGAATTTAGCTGAGTTATTTGAGGCAAGGGGATAAGACAGTGGTTCTCAAATGTTAGAATGTCAAGGGCCCCTATACTCTAAGAGGGTACAAATGGAACCATTTGGTCCAATTAAAGTCTGCTATATGATGACAGCTTTACATAGCGAACAGGATAAGGAAAGCAGCCATCAACAAAAAGCGTTTATTCTATCGCCGACATTCTGAAAGTCGGCTTCATATTTGAGATACATTTGAATGCAGTAGTTAATTTATCCATTTGTAACAAAGAGTTATATTAACACTGATGATGAATTTACGATGAAGGAAGAAGAGCATAGCGCATGGTCTGCTGTAAGAGTCCATTTAGGTCAATTTTTACACTCTCATGGATAAATGAACACAAGGGGCCGTGTCAAACAAGTCGTTTTTCCCTGAGCGCAGTGTATGTTTTGAATTGTTTATAACAGGAATTTATTTTGAACACGCTCATTCACGCGTGGCGTTTTTTACTGCATGCTGAGAGCTAAAATATTTTCAACTTGGGCATTTGGACGTGTTTTAGGTAAGCGCTTTGGTGTTTTCGCCGGGGAAAAAAAGCCTAGGTGGACATGGCCCCTAAGGACTTTACTGGTAGGAAGAGTATAATGCATGGTATGCCACTTTTAAAAAATTGCTTACTATATGCTGAAGACTGTCAGTGAGGGATGCAGTTACATTTTGGAGGGCAGGAGAGGAGAAGTTTAGGAGGGAGGCATCAGTGTAGTTTAGCAGACTGCAGGCCTGTGCTTTCTTAGCATGGTACACTCCCACTATCTGACCTTGAATTATGGCCCCAGCCAACACTGCAAACATCTCAACCCCCATTCCTGGATGTTGAGAGACACAACATGACACATCTAAAGATCACAGCTGCTCAAACATTTTTCACTTACAGGCAGCAATATCTTTTCTTTTGTTTTGTCTTTCCTTTGTTTATCTAATTATAACATTTTATTTTGTTGTCCATTGTTTATTTGTCTCCTCAGTTATTTCCTCTGTATTTTTGGTTTTACTTTTTAAGAAACAACGTTTCAAAGTACACTTCCAAGATATGAATGCATGAGGTCTCATTACCCCAATTTAACCCAACCCTCATCTAAAAGCACACATCGACCCTGGCAAGTTGTCCTTTTACAGCACAGGCACATAAATGCATGCTGAATACATACATAAAAGTATAAAAATACCATAACATATCATAATATATAAAAATAATATACAGTAATTGGTCATTGGTTGCTTTAACCACATGAACCTTAGCGTCCCTTCTCTTGACTTGTAGGTGAACATTCAGCGAAAATACGCATCACACACGTGAATACACATGCACACGCGCGTTGGCTTCATTCTTTTTCAACCTTCTCTCATGTGTCACAGTCTCTGCTATAATTACACAAAGTTTCAATTTACACATTTTAAGTGGTTAAGTAATGACATTCCTGACCAATGACCACTTAGTTACTCATTATCACACTATTTAAAAGGGTTTGTCAGATGGGGAGCAACTGACACGCAGAGTAATTTATTTTCAATGAGAGGCGAGCGGGCAGCTAGGGGAGGTGTAATACTTTTTTCAGGATCATAGTGTATTGTAATTCTCATAGTCCTGCCTACTGCCTAAGAATGTTAATAAAGTAGTCGATCAATCAATCATAGTGTATTATGATTCTTGAAGTTGAAATAAATTATAATAATTGTATAATGCATTATAATGAATAATAATAAATAACCAAATGTAAGGGCTTTTCAGACGGGAAGGGGTTATTTTATAATGCATTATAAATTATAACGTATTACAACTTACAACTGAGAATTATGATACACTATGATTGATTGATTGACTACTTTATGAATGAAGCAATACGAAACACACAGAGATTCTGAGCGTCCTCCGCAGACCTACGGACAGTCAGATACAGACATTTGTGGTTTGTCGATAGTAGGAAACCGTTGGTCCAACCGAATTGTCACTTGGTACTGCACACCCCCGGGTCATATCGGACACACGACAAGTTTGAGGCCATTCGGTCAGGTGGCGCTTGAGTTATGTCGCTGGGATAGCCTCGGAAACCCATGCTTTTACTTT
This sequence comes from Gymnoscopelus microlampas, assembly GCF_963454915.1. NCBI lineage: Eukaryota > Metazoa > Chordata > Actinopteri > Myctophiformes > Myctophidae > Gymnoscopelus > Gymnoscopelus microlampas. The sequence goes on along the minus strand of NC_139947.1, from coordinate 46,450,248 downwards.
TGTTACAAAAGAAAAAAAGTCTGGGCGAACGATGCAGGAACGATGGTCTTAGGATCTTGTTAACTCCTAACCAACCAGAGTGCAGAGGGGCGTCGCTCTAAATTTGGTGACGTCAGCGTGCTCCGTGCACAGACCGGGGGGGGGGGGGGGGGGGGCATAGATTGGTGAAGCAATAGGAAGCGGCGTTGGAATCCAGCGCCTGGGTTTGGATCCGCCCTTCAAGACCATCAATCGGGCTCGTTCTCTCAGTCTATGTCTGGGATGGACACTTGGACAGACAGACAGACACAGGTTTTGTGAATGAATAGATATAATATGTTTCATAGAAAGTGTTACCGTATGGGTTGTTGATATTTATTTTGAATAAGCGGTTGGTGCATGGATTGACCACTTTATTTTTTGTTTTGTGTACATGTTGCAGATTAGCTAACCTACCTAACACAAGAAAACATGCTTTCGATAGGTGGAATGCAGTTAACTGGTTAATTTGTTTGTTTGGTTTCATGTTAAATACCATTTTCAGCTAACACAGCTGTGCTTGAACTGCCATTTTTATTGCTGTGCTTAATACGCTAGGCATGGCTTTATTTGATTTTATACAGGTTTTTTTGCTTTTAGGAGTTGCTGTGTAAAATGTGACGCCAAGGAATGCAATTTGGAAGGTGTGATTCACATTTTTTCATTATGTTTATATTTCCTTCTCTAAGCTTGCAGCAAACAAAAGTGGAGCCCAGACAGCCTCTGAAGCCAGCAGGGGAGTCGGTTGCCAGTAGCTGGTGGAAGTGTTATTGCTCTGCTCAGCATTTTAATGAGTTAGGAAAGAAACAAGTTTTCTTTTTATCAATAAAAAGGACCTGTCTTTCTATTTCACCCAGGACTCCTGTCTTCTAATTGTAGCTGGGTTAAAGTACATACATGTACATATACATGTACATACATCGAGTGTGTGTGCGTGCGCATGCTCGCATGCATGCGTAGTTCAATCTTCAGTCTTACTGTATCCTGTGGCTGAGTCTCTGTCTTTCTGGTCTCCTCCCAGGAACATGTTCAAGGATGAGTAGGGAATATTGTAGCACTAAACAGAATAAGAGAGACATTTGAAGCACAGCCTTCTGGTAATAAACCCCAAGCAACTAAGCATTACAGGTACAACAGCTAAATCACAGAAAGTCTTGAATTCTACACATATATGGAGATATATACTGTAAATATGATTAGCCTACAACAAAGGCACATTTACGTATAATACAAATAGGAGTAGGACCACTGTATATATTTATTATTTTTCCCCCTTTTTTTTCCAAAAGCAGTGTAAGCAGTCCAAGCAGTGTAAGCAGTCCAGAGATAATGCATATTTAACCAGTGCATTATCTCTGGATACACAACACCACAGTCAGAATATTGATGACTTACACTCAAGAACATATCAAAGAGGCATGTCCAGATGAGGAACCAGGTGAAACTAAAGGCTGAAGACATGGAGGTCTGTGGCACGAACCACATCATGATGTAGGAGACGAGAGCGAACGGCATAGAGAACACTGTCCTGGAGGAGGGAGTTGCTAGAACATTTTAGTGAGTAGCATGTGAAGGCTGTGATGGGACAATGTAACTGCGACGTAAATGTGAGCACTCGTCTGAATTTGTTATACTTTAAATTTTACTCCACAACATCTCAGAGTCAAATATTGTACTTTTTACTCCACTACAATTATTAGAAAACTCTGTAGATTTGGATTATTATTACAAAACATATTAACCACTTCAGCCCTATTTAAACCTTGGCTATTTGAAAATAGCCGATCTACAAGCTCATAACTTTTACTTTCAGTACTTAAGTATATTTTAATGCCAATACTTTTGTACTTTTACTCAAGTAATTTTTGAATACCAGACTTTTATTTGCAACAGAGTATTTCTTCATTGTGATATTGGTGCTTTTACTTAAGTACAAAATGTAGCCTACTTCTTCCACCGCTGATGAAGAAACAACAAGTGTCCCCCTGCTGTTCCACTTACTCACCAAGGGATGAGTTTGCCAATGCGCGTCCTGCCACTCTTACTGACCATGTATCCAACAATAGGGTCTGTGATGGCATCCCAAGCTCGTCCCACAAACAAGATGAGAGAGGCATAGAATGGACCCATCTAGACAGAAAGGAAGATTGTAACTGTTTATGTGCCCTGTCCCTAATATGCTTATTATATATTGGAGTGGTTCTCAACCTTTTCAGGCTGTGACCCCCCCCCAAAATAATCACGTTAGAAGTGGGGACCCACAAAAAAAATCATATTCGAACTGGGGTCCCCCCCACCCTGATAAGCACTTGGAATGTGGGAGTCGAGGCATTCAATTTAGTTTGACTCGGTTCTACAGATAAATATTGTGAAAATGGCCGATCTACAAGCTCACAACGCCTTGCGTTGCAAGGTGTTGTGAGCGTGTAGATCGATGTTTTGCCTCTTCCTTATATTATTTGACAATTTGGCCAATGTTTGACCAGTTTTTATAGTATAGTTTGTTGATTAGGCCTACTTTTGATGCAGTAATCTTTCTTTCTTTTTAATTTTTAGGGTATTAAAAAGGTCTTAAAATACCTTAAATTGTCACTTCACTGTCATCTGCGGACCCTCCCAAAATCATGTGGGGACCCCCCTGGGCGTCTCGACCCACAGGTTGAGAACCACTGATATTACACAACAAGCATGACATCGAATTAGCTGAACCAGAACACTGACCTGTACCACATCCAACAGAAAGATTTGCAAAAAGAATCCCTTGGCAGTCTGAGTCATTTGGTAGGGCATGCCACCCACTGCATAGCTGATCTTCCTGTACAGAGGGATGCCTGCTGTGCCTTTCTGTAATGACAAAAAAATATTCTTGATTGATAGCCTGATGCCTTTATTTACAGCAATACAACAACCACGTTTACTTTAGCCGAACAAACTCTGTCAAGTTATTGATCAATAACTTCATGGACTCGTAAACTATTTACAGTAAAATTAAGCTATTCAAAACAGATTGCAGTCAGTGTCAACGGGGCAGTCATTTATTTGAAAGTAATGACCCTCCTAGGCTACAATGCTTAATAGGGTCTCGTATGAACAGCGCAGTGGAAAGTAACTACATTCACTCAAGTAAGTACAATACATTTTGAGGTATTTTTACTTTACTGGACGTACTTCCAATTTTCAGCACTTTTACTTCTACTCCACATCTCAGAGGCAAATATTGTACTTTTACTCCACAACAATTATTTGAAAACTTTAGTTTGTATATTTTGATTATTATTACAAAATATACAGTAGGCTAACTTCTTCAGCCCTATGCACATTTCGGCCATTTGACAATAGCCTTTCCATGCAGGCATTGAGCTTGCAGATCTGTTATTTTCAAAAGATTTATATACATTTTATAGATTTGAAAACTTGTGAAACGGGACATTCTGCATAATGAGTAATTTCTACTTTTGATACTTTTTAAGTATATTTTGATGCCAATACTTTTGTACTTTTACCGTACATTTTGAATACCGGACTTTCACTTGTAAGTAAGTTACTCTGTTACAAGTTGTAACCGAGTGTTTCTGCTGTATTGAAGTAAAAACATCTGAGTACTTTTTCCACCACACTGACGTTTACACAGCAAGTTTACATCAAAGTTAGATACGCATGGTTGCCAGTTATTTACACTTACTGTACTTTGGACAGATCCTCTTCTTTGACGGAGCGGAGACTCGTCCGCCATGGTCCTGTTCTTCACACTCATCATAGATCAGACCCTGACCAGAAGTCAGCAGGGTACTTTTCCTCATCCATGGCCAGGTTCCGAGGTATTTCCTTCCTCACGTCAGCCAGCCAACCCGCGTTCTGCATTTATGCGTGTGTGTGAAATAACCGTCATGGATGGGCTGAGGCTTTCCGAAATACCACTGGTGTAAAGTAACCAAGTATGTTTACTCGAGTCAAGTAAGCCTACTGTACTTAAGTAGGCCTACAGTTTTGAGGTATTTTGACTTACTGGAGTTTTTCCCAATTTCTATACCTTTACTTCTACTCCACTACATCTCAGAGACAAATATCATACTTTTACTCCACTACAAAACTTTAGTTAAAGTTTCTTTGTATATTTTGATTATTATTACAAAACATACATTAACCACTTCAAACCCTATACTTTGGCTATTTGAAAACAGCAGTCAGCAGATCTACAAGCTCACAAGGCATGCAAAGCAATACATTGTGAGCTTGTAGATCTGCTGTTTTCAAAAGATGTTTCATACATGACGTGAAATGGGACATACTGCATAACAAGTACTTTTACTTTTGGTACTCTAAGTATATTATGATGCCAATACTTTTGTACTTTTACTCAAGTACATTTTTAATACCGAACTTGTAGCCTACTTGTTGTAACAGACTTTTCTACAATAGTAGCCCTGCGGCAAATCCCGTCTAGCCCGCCTACTGTATGCTGTAATTGATTGCACACACGTGACGCAGATACAACCATAAACACACATGTAACCAATCTATTGCTTATTTGAAGAACTAACAGAAGAATTAACACTACCGCAAACAATGGATTTTTTAAAACCCAAATAGGAAAAAATAACTAATCCTTTTGACTTTCGGGTGTAGGCTATTGATTTAATAAGCCATTGTGTCTATAGTTATTAGAATACAGACAGATTACAAGAAGGCAAAGTAGACCTTGCAGAGCAATCAACCAGATGAAAGTTGTCATTGGGTTTTTATGGTCACCCTGGCCTGACCTAAACCATGCACAGTGAACAACACCAATTGGCCTTGTGGGTGGTTGGTTGATTGATTGATTGATTGATTGATTGATTGATTGATTGATTGATTGATTGGTTGGTTGGTTAATTGATTAATTGATAAACAAAAGAAACATTTGAAGCAAGCTAAAATTAACGATAAACAATGACAAACTAAAGCTAATGTATCCATTGTGGGTATTTTGTGTCTGTATAGTGTGGGTGAGAAGCAGGTGACGAATGTGTCCTAGCAGCATCATGACAACATCAAAATATTAACAATTAACATTAGTCTAATAAATCCTATCAGCATCAGCATTACATCATCTAATGTTTATATTGCACATCAGCACAGTTAACAGACCCTTACTTGTTCCCACTGGATTAGACAAGACTGCACTTGTTGTACTCGGTTGTACTTTGTTGTACTTGTCAGTGGTACCCATTGCACCTGTTCCCAGAGTAACCAGTGTGGTACCCACCATACCACCGAACAGCTAAATGATCAATAGAAAAACAGTTTTTTACAACTCTGCAGAAGTTTCCCTTACACATTACACTTTGATTTGTTTGGTTATAGGCGTACTTCTTCTCACTAAATGCTTGTAGCCATACTGCTCGGTAACTAGTATGATGTAGGCTACAAACTCTATGTATATTGCCCTGATGTAAGCTAGCCTACTTCTAAATTGTAAATTGAAACAGCATCTTTAAACATCACTTTTTCTTGTTATGGAGCAATTGATCTTTATCATCGCCAATTCGCCATGTTATCTGGAGCACAAATTCTCAGAACTCTCATCTTGATGAATGCATTTTTGTCACTAGTTTGAAATTTGCCTTTACACGCAACCTCGCACGGTGATTGCCAAAGACTAAGTCATAGCGTGTGAAGCCATCTCTGGGTTTTCACTACATCATGACATAAAACTGAAGTCTGAGGTTATGAGTTTGAGTAATGCAGAATGGACATGTAAATAGCTACTCAGCAGGGACGGATTTAAGACTCAAGGAGGCCCTGGGCCAAACATCTTTTAGGTGCCCCTACACCACACTACCCAGAACGGGCTGTAGGGTGGGCCACAGTCGGCAAATATCGGCAAACTCATGATCAGCTGAAATGTGTTTGGAGACCAAGGGAGAACGTCCTCATCCAGGCCTGTATTTATAGTGGGAGGAAATGAGTGGGCAGTATTATCACAGCTACATTGAACCATCTTAGTGTCTCGTTGTGGAGCGGAGGGGAAATTAACTTTCTAACTTTTCCGCCCCTGTGTTTTTTTCTTCAGGGAGTGGAATTAATCTGGAAACAGGGCATATTTATTCTCGCCCTTGAATAATGACCTTTCGAATAAACAAACCTTTCCAGGTTACGTTTCAGTTAGGCTATGATGCTCAAGGAAGTTGAGGATCAACTCTCATCACAACCTGACCTGAATTAGTCAGATTTGGAATGTAGAATCTAATAAAGGCTGACCAAAACTGATCAGCCAAGATCTGACTGTGCCTTCTCTTGCCAAGGAGTTCGCTTGAACAGTAGATTGCCTGGGGAAAATATAGTCAGGCCGCCCCATTGACAACAGGTTTGGTGTGGTCAGGGTCAGTAAGGTCAGAGGAAATATATGCAAGGTTTTGAATTCAGAATGCCTTCTACTTCAATCAGGACTGTGAGTAGGGACTGTTTCTGTTGTTGGTTGCTTTCCTAGTACAACCCGGAGGGCTATTTTTATTGATTTGATCTCTCGTTCCCAGCTTCCACTTCCACCGAACTGTGGGGCACATGGAGGATTGAATTGGAAGTGTATTTGTCTACAAGCCAATTGCTGCTTCAAGTATGGTGTCATGGCCTGGGATGCATTTTGCAGCTCTGCCTCACCTGCTTTGTATTCATAGTGGGAGGAAATGAGTGGGCAGTACTAGCATACTAGGTACACTGAACCATCTTAATGTCTCCTTGTGGAGCGGAGGGGAAATTAACTTGTTGATTCTAACAGTCTGACTAGAGTTTATAACTTAAAATTCATAGAAAATCTGTTATGTGCTATCACAAGTGAGTTCACATGCTTCAAGCTGGCAGGAATTATGAAGTCAGGTTAACTTAGCTTATTATAGCCTTTATTATCCTTTGTGTACAGTCTGTCCTTTTCCATAGCGCAGTAGTTGTACTTTTGTGCATTTTATAAATGTGTTGCGGTTTCTGTCACCATCTAGTAGTTGGAAATTGCTTAATGCATCTTAGTGCAACCATGTTGGTTGCATAAGTCTTAGTTCAAAGTCACCTCTGATTTTCCCTTTTCTCTGGGTAGCTTCATGACACACCATTGGTGGCAAAGTCCGAGTTCAAGACCTGGATGAAGCAGAATGAACATCTTATACTTACTCAGGCATTGTGCTGTGTGAATTAGAGACACATATAGGTTTGATAATAATTTTGATCCAGACTGAAAAATGCTCAAAGGTCAGCAAAGGTTAGGACATTTTAATGACCTAAAATCACCTTTAGAAGCATAACCCACTCTTGTCCTGTTAAACTAGTATTGGCCATTAATTGGAAAATTATGCTATTTCTATGCTAATTACTCAACACTCAACGCAAAATTGAATTTGTTACACTAGGCCTATAGATTACATTGCAATAATACAATTGAATAGAAAACAATGGGTCCAAGACATTTCCATTAGTCTATTTTTTTGTAAGAGTTATGGTACATATACACCCTACAAAAACAAATTACCCAATGCTGACAGCTGGTCAGCAGGTGGTTTCATGAATGTATTCGAAATTCCTCTAGAGTTCGACACCTACTGCCACTGAAGATGTGACAGATATGGCCATATATGGAGATCTGTGTGTCTGTCAGTCCTTGTCCCTTTTATGGCCATATATGGAGATCTCTGTATTTGTCGGTCCTTGTCCCTTTTATTCCCACTAGACCATACCCGGTCGACGCATCCGTGGGGGGATATGCGCACATGATCTGGCAACCCGGGAGACGACATTCTTTCACACATAAACGCTAATAAGAAGCTGAGATTTGATGGAATTGAAAAACGGGCTTCACAGTTAAGTTGAGATGGTAATGGTCAATGGCTGTGTGCAAAATCAGAGCAATTGCTTGCTCCAGCCACTGAGGAGAACCGGAGAACCGGGTAGCTTCACCACTACACACACCACTACAGACAGAGGTTACTAGAATTATAGTAGGATGAATAGAGATCCCTGTCATATATAGAGTCAGTATAGAGTCAAAGTATTAACATTTGGGTTATGTGCTGTACAGCAACAGTCTTTTTTGGCCCCAAGGAGGTTCAAACAGAGCCAATAGATATGAGCATTATTGTTATTATAGTCCGTACTATATGTGCACACTCAAAATATTGGGCAGACTTTTAGTTGTGTGTTCCTATGAGTCGATATCGCAGCACACTTTGGAATTATACAGCAGCCTAGCAGAGAGAAGAGAACTAACCATCTCATCATGTGCAGAGGGCATGCATGAGGAAAAACAGATCTCCAAGCTGACTCGGTCGCTATGGAGTATATACGGACATCACCGCGAGTGACTGCAAGGGAGGAAAGTAAGTGCAACATTATTAGCTGGTTAGTGGTTTGGCATGATAGATTTGTAGGGCGAATTGTGGTGGAAATTGCAGAGGTGTTCTGGCATAACATGGCAACAAACTGTCCCGCCCCCCTCTGGTGGGTATGTGTGCGTGGGGCCCGGCCTCGATAGGTCACCAATGTTGGTGAAACTGTCGAGCTACCCACCCAGACAAACAGCCACGCATGTGCGAAACATGCCAATTGTAATATAGCATGCAGTATAGGCAATATGTTGGGCCAAAAAAAACAACTCCAAAACATTTGGCTGCCAGACTTTTTGGAGCTTGTGGAGAACAAATAAATCAAATTTAACTGGAACTTGTATGTGCAATTTCAAACATTAGACACTGTGCCAGAAATACATGTAAAGACATACTGATACAAGAAACCCACAGGACAACAAATTCTTTACACCAAACATAAAATTGATTTATTTTTCCGGAGGTCCAAACATACAATTCCATCTTTCCCGTCTTGTCCCAGGATGCATAGAAGAGGTCAGTGTGTTATAGGAATTTAACTGCCACTACTACAACCCAGTGTTTTACAATACAAGTGTTCATCTTTTTGTTTAACCATTGGTTTAATCCTAAAGCCGTGTAGTTTTTTTCTCTTTTTATGTTTCACAATATCAAAATCCCACTGTCTTACACATCTGTAAAAGAAAAAGAAAGGAAGGGGGGGAAGTCCGCTTAAAAAAATATTTCAATCTTCATTTGGACACAGTGAGTTGTGTTTCCAGAGGTGACTAAAGGAGCATAAAGCCTGATTTATACTTCATTGTACGACAGTGTTGCACGCTGAAAATATCCGGTCTATAAGCTTGCATCACGTTGTGAGCCAATAGATCTGCCATTTTTGGCAAGCAACACCGTCGTACTACAGAGTATAAATTAAGCATAAGGCTACTGGTACACGTTGGGGGTGGGAGGTGCAGCAGTTTGATTTCTGTTGTTCTGTTAAATAAACCTTGAGTAACCATCCCACAAAGCTGGAATGTTACCGCATTTGCTCATTTCACCCAACTGTTACGGCATAACATCGAATCCAACATTTTTGAAGCACGTCTACAGCTTTCCATTACATCACTCCCCCCGCGTTGTTACCCGACACAGATTGCTGAAGAGTAGGGAGGAGCGTGAGGGGTCTAGAATGTTATGCATTGCTATAGAAAAAAAAAAGAAGAAATTAGAAGTCCATATGTTAAGTTCATGGGTTTTCCTCTCTCAGGAGGGAAGGTAGGGGATGCTCTCAGGGCCGCAGTTATTCAGCCACACCACCAGGGTGGAGGGAGAGGGAGTGAGAGCAGGATTCCTTTCCTCTACTTTAGCCGCTGGACGATGACAGCGTTGAGGAGGTTGGCGTCTTGCAGCGTAAGGCTCTCATCCGTCAGCTCCTTGTTGGGAAAGGTGGTCATGAGGACAAACTCTCTGGCGGCCATGGAAGGCCGTGCATCTACCACAAACTGGCGTATGTCTGACACCCTGATGGCAAAACAAGGGAGAGGCCATGTGGTCAAAACAGGAAACATTTACTGTGGATGAAAATAGGGCTTACAATGCTATGAGCAAAACTCAAATTGTGATATTTTTAAATCAGCTCACCTGTGGGTGTGGTTGAACTTCTGCACCAGCTTGCCGCCGTCAGCCAATCGGATTTGAATGTTAGTGACGGGCTGGGAGGGGTCAAGGGTCACAGAGGAGCTGGCTTGGGCCTCGTTGGTGGCCTGTTCCTGCTGTGCACCTCCTGGGACTGACACCAGCTCTGGGGTGGCACTGGGACAGGGAAGGGTTGAGACCCAAATGAGTTCAAGGCCAAACCCAAGACCGATCATAACATACAATAAGCCCTGAACCTACCCGCCCTGAACTTATAAAGAAATTATAACATGAGACCATTATTGCCAGAGACAGCAATTTATGTCGTTATTTAATCAACCTATTCTAGCAGCTGAGTTTACCGTGCGCGCACACACACAAATTCCCAGCTGTGTTCCATTCCCATAAATAACCTTGTTCTTATCCCCCTTTCCTTCAGCATTTCAGTAGCACAACAAAGGGTGCACACTTCATACATACACGTCTATCTAAATAGAACCCTGCAGCATTACAACAGAAGAATGTCAAACCTATCAACACTATTGCACTTTTTGTTTAGAAGTTGCGACAGCAGGAGGCTGAATAGGCTTATCAAGAAAACTGGTTCTGTCCTCGGTACCACCTTGGATACTGTGGAGGAGGTGGCCAATAGCAGGATGAAGACTAAACTCCTGGCCATCATGTACAATCCCTCTCATCCCATACATGACACTGTGGCAGGACAGAAAAGCTCCTTTAGCAACAGACTGTTGCAACTAAGTTGCAAGAAGGCGCGCTATAGAAGATATTTTCTACCTGCAGCAATAAGACTGTACAACCCCTTATCTGGTTGGCTTGATCAGGCTGATTAGGATGGAGGATGTGGGATGCAAGCCATCAGACTCTAGTAGTGTTTGGTCTATGGTTTCTTTTTAGTTTTTTTTAATATTGTAGGCGACTATACTTAGATGCCTAGTTTGTTTTTTATTATAATGTGTTTTATTGATGTCTCTATGAGAGCTGCTGTAACGCCTTGTAACCGCCAACATATTTCTTCCGACAACTGATACAGTGTTTTTGGACAGTATTGGATCAATATCGATACAGAGTATTGTTTTGGCACATCACTATACGCAGCCAAAGCTTTAATCAATTGATTAAGATTCATAAAACATGAATGTTTTAACAATGTGTAAACTGAAATCAAATCAAGGATGACAAGTAATGATAATTCTACAACAAAATATTGACACTCTAGATGGTGGTACTTTTCACTCTAGTCACTAAACAGTATTGTCAAGCTATAGAAAATTCTCACTCAGTTGTACCCTCTTGTGGACAGAAAGTGCAACAGCAGAAACAAGTATACACAGACATGTTTGTGTACTCAAACACAACATAACAAGTTAAAATGAAACAGCTAAACGAGCTAGTTCGACATGAAGCCTCACACCAAGCCCACAAACAAATTGAACCATTTCCTTGTAACACTTGTCTATTGAATGAATTACATGTAGTGATGCCTATTATTGCTTTTCTTTAGGAGCAGAGCAGGCAGACCACACAGTTCTGTTTGACTCTTTATTGAGTTAGAAATGTTTAAAAGGAGCGAGTGCACAATGGAATGCTCAGGACCCTTGGGAACATTAGACCATAAACCTGGCACACTAGCATTTCTCTCCACAATAATTATGCTAGTCAACATCTTGGCTCAAAGGTCTGAGCACAAATTTCAGCCATCAAGTGTAGAGTCTCAATGGCTCTAGCATGTTAACACAAACGTTTAATTCAAGACACTCACGCTAACATCCACATGAAATTCCGTCCTCTTGTAGCTTTTGCAACTTTTGAGTTTGAATCTACTGCCAAAGTCAGAGAGAAATTAAACAACAGAAAAGGAGAAAGCTTTGCTGGTAAAAGTAATACTGTGCTGGCTACTCTGTATGCACTGTGAACGAACACGGACCGGAGGGACAGAGTGAGAGATGACTGTCCACTGGTTAATTCTCCGAACTTGCAAAAATGGGTCTTTAATATTAATCAGTGGCCGTTACCTATCCCTAATGATAATCATCAACAATGAAATTAAATGGACTTAACAGTATGAGTGTTTCCTTTTAAAAGACTGACCTTCCCAGCTTCTGACCTTCACCACCAAAGGCCCTGAAGGCCACCTTGGGTTTGGAGAAGTCCTCGTCCCTGTGGTCCTCCATGTCCAGGTTGACCTGGCCTCCTCGAGAGCGCTGCCTGAGCTCCAGAGGAATCTCCCTGTGAGAGGAAATGCAAAAGTAAGAAAAGTAAAAAACTGTTGCTATTGTGACAGGATGTTTGCTAATGTGTGAACAGTTATGTCAAGTCAGAAATACATAATGCTGACACTGAACAATCCATATTATATTTGAATGCAGTTAACAAAATAAGAAAGATTATCCCGCGACAAGAGATTGAACATTCTTTGCTTCTATACAGGGATGCATGCAAGTAATATGTAAAGTAGAAGTTTATGAATAGGGCAGCCTGTCCTTACCCCCTACGGATGGACTCAAGGAAGATGGCGTTTCCAGGGTCGCTGTAGTTTCTGAGCTCGCCTTCGTCCAGGCTGAAACCCGTCTTCCACAGCTTCAGCACCACATGTACCTATTTTACATACATACAAATAAACAGCAATGATGCAGGGGTTGGCAACCTTTTTGACATTAAGTACCATGTTTTCATTCTCTTGATAGTCTGTGTGCCATAATCGAAACCACATCAGAATAAAATATTTCCAACAGATTTTGATTGTTCATATACATGAACTATATGTATTTTTTGTTTCACATCAGGCCATTATAATTATCATTAGACTTCCACCTATCTTCCAGACTCCCTCCCCAATCAGAGTTCAGTTTGAATGAATGTAGAATTATGTGCAGTACATCATTTGCATACAGATGTGAGGAGACTTTATTTAATTGAAAGTGTTTTAAAGACAAATCTTCTCTCACACGTATGCCACTGTGCCAGTGATCAGCATCCCCTGTGCCAATGTTGGCACCTGTGCCTAAGGTTGCCTACCCCTATGTTGTAGGTTATAGTTTCACTTGCAACAGTGGGGTCAGAACTAGGCTGAACTAGGCTTTACTCCACCATCTGCAGGTATCATGCTCATTAGCTACCTCAACTGACTTTCATGCACCTGGCCAGAAGGACTAGACGACACTCAAACCTCAACATTTTCAAATCTGCCTCATGGTGGCACTATAGCCCGTCTTATGTTTGGCCTATAACTCTACTGTACTGTAGGTCGTACAATCCAAATTTTGATAATGACACATGTAGCATACACTTACTGGATATATTGATAATATTGTCTCAAGAGACAGTAGTGCTGATACAAATGGTACCATGTATTGAATTTTAGGCAACAAACAAAAAAAACAAGCATCAATACAGTATGGCCATTACAGTTCAATATGTATTCAAGACAACCAAGGCTCCATCCATAAGCAGCTCAGTCCTTCCCAATCCTCCAGCCCAAGTTAAGGCAATCAATAGTCAATGAGTCAAAAGGAAGAGTCAAAAGGGCAGTTGAGGGGCAGTGTGTGTGTGTGTGTTGGGGAATTGGGTGAATGGCTGCTGTAGTTTGGCCTATCCGCCCTGGCAAAACTAAAGAGCTGGGATCCAGAGTAGTGTAGAATCACTCGAAGTGGCTATGGTTAGCTCACCATCATCATGATCATCTTCACACATGGTCTGTTGAAAAACCTGGCCAATTGAGCAATCTATTTGCAGTCACTGTGTTATAAATTTCAACCAGTAGTGTAGGTGGAAATCTAAAAAGCCAGCATCACAACTAGTTTTAGTTGAGCCTAATGCATCAAAGTTCGTACGTTCAGAATGTAAGCAATTGTTTGTACAGACCTGCAGCAGCTCCAGAGTGATGTGAACACCATTCACCTCACTCACTACTGCAGGCTGACTTTTACCAGGGTGTGGCTGGTCAGTGATTGCTGATTGTTGACTAGTTAGTGATTGCTGAATGACCGTAGAGTTTTAATACATCTAGGCCTGTCCCCCCAACTATTCATTTCAATGAAAGTTCTCACAAGTGCATGAAGCACCCGGAAGTACACTCTTCTACCGGGATTGGCTACAACGTTGGAGCCAATAGAGTTGCATTGGTGCGGTTGACCTTAAAACTGTTTTGTTGCAAGGAGTTGCGACCATAGACATTTAAAAGGTAGACGCCTCCTCTGGCTCTAAAGCGTGTGTATGGTGGACGCACTTCCGCTTCTGGGGGGCAGCTGGAAATTTCCGCGTATGTCACAGAAGGGGGCGTGCAGTACGCCAATGAGAAGCAGGTGGGGGCGGGACAACTAGATTCTGACCTGGAAAAGACGCTGTGATTGGCCAGTAGTCAACGCGCTGTGATTGGCCAGTGCACGTGCCCCCCGGAAATATGGCGGCCACCATACCAAGCACGTCGCTCCAATGAACTGCAGAGGCCAATGAGGTATCTAGGTTTCTATATCTGTGTTGCATTGTTGGCCTTAACACAGACACCTGGGTTACATCCTTCCTCCCTAAATCCATGCACGTCCTGTTGCATGTTACACTACATGGATTTGTGGGCTGGAAAAATACTTAGTCACACCCTTCTCACTCAAAGCATCAGTATATGCTGTAGATAAACTTTGAAATAAAGATTGTACAACATTAATTTAAGGGTTTCCTAACTGAGGATATTGAAAACTTTTAGGCAATTCTGTTTATTTGAACACCTGAGTGAACTTGCAGTTTCAGGGTGATTTGTAATGACGGTAGGTTCAGACTGTTCAGTTTGGTCAATTTCAGGTTCTTCAGGTATTTCCCAATATAGCCTTTTTTTTCTTTTTACACACCTTTTGCTACTACTCCTACAGACATTGTCCTAACCTCACACAAATCACTATATTAATCACATAGAGGGGGGCTCCCCAGAGCACCCTTATATATTTTTGATGCTCACATGCTCTTGCCCACCATAGAATGAAACACCACCCATGCTAATTTATGTTGGACCAGAATCCCATTGCTGTCCAAAGTGTGGTTCATTACAGATAAGAGTCATGCAGTCTAGAAGACAGAGACCAAACCAGTTAGTACAGACAAAGACATGTATACCATAGTTTAAATAATAGAAATAATCAAATTAAACACTCACATCCTGTTGGCTGTTGGCAGCTCGCCTCTCTGTGCTCGCCACGTAAGCAGACTCCTCCTCAGGGGCAGCTCCTAGCCTGTAGCCGCCACCACCAAAAGCCTGTGTGTTGGTGTTTGAGTGGGGACATAGAAAAATACATGAGTATGAAAGTGCAGGAGGGAAGGAAAAAAATAGTGGCACTGGCACAGCAGAGAAAATTATACCAAAAGCAGCAGGGACCAAAGTATGGTACTCATGGATTAAAATAAAAAAACGATTTGTTAAAAGGTGTGAAAGGTACCTTCCGCACTAGCACGGTTTCCTAAACAATTATGTGAAATTATGATGTTTTAGTCATTATTCCTGCTGTTCTACATACTGCCAACCAGGTGAACAAATCATAGATTGAGGCTTTAACCTTTGCTTTTGTGAAATATCCGAGACCATTAGGGTTTTATGGAAGATGCTTCTGAACATACTGCTAGTCTGACCCAATGCGCTAATCTTAAAATATTAACCAAAACTAGCCTATACTCGCTACACAACAACATTCATCCATAGAATCCAAATGACTGAAATCAGTTGTGGCGACGGAACTTTAACCCATTCAATCTGGGAACGCATCCGTATCATTTTATATTTCTTTGGCTATTGAAAAATAGCAGATATACAAGCTATTTTTGAATAGCCAAAGAATGTTTAAAAATGACACAGATGCTGTTCCCGGTCTTAATGGGTTAATCGATCCATGGGCACTACTAGAACAATGAACTGGCCACTCGGTGGTACTTTTCACAGTTCACCGTCTTCATGCGTCCCTCACCCTGGCTCTGCTGGGTTCTCCTCCAGGCCCCTTCCCAGCCCTGTCCAGAGGCACAGCCCCATGCTCCTTGGCGCCCTTGAACAAATCCTCCACCACTTCGTTAGAGCTCTTCTTTTTGGGAGGCCCGACGATCTGCTGCCCACTGCGCTCCGATCCTCCTGCAAAGAACCTGGAGGGTAAAGGGGAACAGTTGGGTGAGATAAAAAACAATTGGGGGCTGAAACATGCAATCAAGCAATCGATTTACAGAAAATGTGTCACATTAAATGTCTTTTGTAATCAACTCAATGGTTAGTGATGTAACATGTAAACATTTCAATGTGCATTTCCCCAAAATGTGAATGCTTAGTCTTTCCATATGATGAAAAGTTATGGTTTTTACTGCTGGGTAAACACATTTAAAAATATTTGATAGCTAAATGGAAATCATTTTTGCAGCACTACAACAACATAGTAAGATGTTTCTTTGAATTATAAAGAGACAATGGCCCGTTGTACAAAGAAAAGTGACTCTGTGAGGGTCTTGATGAACCAACCGGGTAGAGGTGAAAAGCAGAGTGCAAGAATTACGCATATATATTCAAATACTGACCTTCGTAAGTTCACCAAACATAGAAGTTGTCGTCCAATTGACCGTTTTCACAATACTGTATCGATTATCCAGAGTAGTGTCAATACGTATCCAGGGCTTAAAGTTCTCTGGCACTATGGACATTTGTCTCTATTTATCTGTCTCTCATATATTATCATCCCCATGCCCCAGACCGCAAGGATGGCTCCTTCATGTCTTCCTAAAGTGAAAGTAATGAGGCCCCGAATGGAAATCAAAACACACTTTATCCATGCAGCATATAGACCAAAATATGAGGGGAAACATCAATATCTTATAAGCTAATACTGTCAGATGGCTGTTGTGAACGCATTATCATTTTCCAGCTTCCCATACTGGAGAAGGATGGCCATCTGTTTATATCCTATAACCCACAGGGACAGGGTTGGAATCGGGTATTTTGTTGCCAAGAAGAAACAGTTGGGCCGCAGCTGACTTGGACAATTTTTGAAAAGGTTTAAGCTGTCATGGGGGAAATCCTAATCAGCTAAAATGGAAACTGAATGGTATCTATGTTAGTGCTTAATGCAGATAGTTACATTCTGAAAGATAATTACCACATCTTTTATCCTAAAATGTGTTCAACATATTATATTAGTCTGCCAGGTGGTATGCAGTGGCTGGTATTGTCAGCCCTGTTTATACTTTTCCAGCAAATTCTGCAGAAAACTGCCATGTATCACGAATCGATGCATGTACTATGTGTATAATCTGGATATTACTCATCTTACTGCCACCTGTGTATCCTTTAAACGTGAGGTCCTTGGCAATACACTGCCCTAATAGCTAAATAAATGACTGTGATGTGCGAACAGCAAGCGATGACAAACACCTCGAAACAAATGGCCCACAGCACCAGCCCAGCAGCAGAATGTGATGATGGTGCAGAAAGCATGCTCTGGTAACAGTGAATGGACTGAAACCAAAAATAGTTTGGTGCATTCTGGAATCACAGAAGCTGTTAAGGAAGTTACACCTCTCAAATTCTACGAGACATTTGAAATACAGAGAGATAGGCATGCCTACGGTATTTCTACAGTGCAGAAAGACTGGAACTAGGACTATCCCTTCAGGGTATAAGTAAAGGACAGACAGGAGTTACTGCAACAATGAATGTAGTGACACAAACTGGGCAATGGCGAGTCATGACTCATGTCACTTGGCTTCAGTTTACTGGCTCACTGGCTTAAAGAAAATAGTACAACAGAATGACAAACTCACCGTTGGCCTTCCTCTTCATCACTCTCCTCCTCTGCCTCGTGCATCAGATCTCTGAATGAAGTCACTCTGGGCTGAACACTAATGAGCAAAGTACAATTAAGTTACAGTTGAAGAAGAATTGCATGATCTATTCTAGAGTTACATACAGTATACGAAAAACAACGTCAACGTCAATGACATCAGACATATGTCAATGCCCGTTTCAATGTATACAGGATACTATTCTCAGTTAATAAACTAATCAAAGCTCATGTCATGACTACTGGTATACTGACAGATTAAGGTATCAGCAAGCAAACGCGAATGGAAATACTACACAGTACTTTACACACAGAGCAAAAGATCAGAACAATTGTCAACTTTACCTGCTGGGACCTGTGGACCGCGACACAGAGCCAGAGCCACTCTCTGGCTGAGGAAGTGTCACTATGTCATCTTCACCACCATCTTCAAAGAAACTAGCCAGTGCGAGCTGGAGGGACAGAATTCAACTCATCAAGCCATGTCAGTTCCATGGCCTAACGTCATTAACAGTTTTTATCCATCACTTACTAAGTCGTTACTTAGCGATGGATTTTGAATACAAAACAACCTACAGTAAGAATCAAAGAGTTATTGTTGGACTTGTAAAACCATAGCCAATACTATCACAATCCAGGATTGATGTGGGGGGGGGGGGTCCTCAGAGTTACTACAGGGGGGCCGACACACCTTTGAATGATAGGATATATTTTTACTTTAACAACTTGAATCCTAGCATCCCTATTCTGAGGAGACCTTTAGCCAAAAATACCAGATCAACAAGCTCGATCGGATATTTTAGGCAAAGAGGTTTGGTGTAGAGGGAAAAAAGAGCAGACCAAGTAAAGAGTGACAGGTCAAGTTTACCAAGTAAGGAGGTGGATAAATGTTTGAAAACACACATTAACATGACTCCAACATGCACTGATGACAGTGCTGTCAAACAAGTCTATGTTCAAATCTGACTACTGTATACAATATGTAGTGGGGGGTCCCTGCTTCATCTCTCTCTAAGCTAGGGGGGTCCATGGCCTGAAAAACCTTGAGGACCCCTGGTTTAGACAAAAGCTTCGCAGTAAAGCGGTCAGTTGACAATGTAGCACAATGTAGCTAGCGTTGTGTGCTAGCACAACTCAACAAACAGTTAAACATCATGACTCAATGAACACAACGTAAGGTGGCAGGGCGACGATGACGTTTATGCGATTCCGTGTGTATTGTGTGAACTCCAGCATGTCTGTGTTTATAACCTGAAGTGTGACAGTTAAATATCTCATTAGTTTGCTCACGTCCATCCATTGTGAAAGGGTGACTTGCACAAATCGCCGGCAAAAAACGAGGCTAACGTTAGCCAGGCTAGTTGGCCAGCATCACGCTAGGCTAACTGACAACTGACACTTAACGATACAGTACACATACTTGAATAAACTCAACTCATGCAGAGGTTACATTGATACGCACCTGCAAGTTCCATCCTGCAGACTCCAGGAAAAACCTGGCCCTTTCTTCGTCCACATCAGTTACAGTAACGAACTCCCTCACCGACTCCTCTTGGTTCGCCATTTTGATGTGCTCGCTGCGATTAGAGCTCCGACTCTACCTGAGGAAACAAACGACACACCAGTGGTTCCTATTGGATACAGCAGTGGTTCTCAAACTTTTTCATGTCAAGGACCCCCAAATGGACACTTATTAGCCCGCGGACCCCCATTTGAAAAGATAAGCTAGGGACCCCCACAATAGACGATTTTTACGGCTCTAGCAGTGATTCTCAACCATTTTAATTGTAAGGACCCCCAGTTTGACATGCATTAGGCTACGGACCCCCATTTAATGGCATTTCTATCTCTGGGACCCCAATTCATATTGTAAAATCAATATTAACTTAACTCTGAGAGTGTACAAATGGAACCAAATGGACCCTAACGGGTCCATTTGGTTCCATTTGTACACTCTCAGAGTTACAGACCCATAAAGGTCCATTTGGTTCCTATCCATCATTTAGCTGGGGACCCCCTGGAACCCCCTGGAACCCCCTGGAACCCCCTCAAGTACCCCTGAGAACCAACCATACAGGATAGTTGGGCACTTAGGCATATCTGGGCACCTCGATGAAAAATTGGCTATTTTGTCCAAAATGTTATAGGGGAAAAAGATATTTGAAAAATGGTCTTAAGTAATGTAAAGTATGATGTGAACATGCACTGTCTGTACATCATTATCAGACTTGATTTTAATCCTTCAACTTCTTGTTTATGCCCCAAAATCACCCAAAAGTCAAATGTTCGAGCATGTTCTAATGATGTATACTTTACTTTACTTATCAAATATTTCAGTTTTTTACATTTTGGACAAAATAGGCAATTTTACATCGAGGTGCCCAGATGTCCCACCCTGTTACCTTCCTATCTCGTGACCTAAATTACAATGGGACTCCACTGGGAGATTGAAACAAAAACGTTTGGAAACTATACGCATGTGGCATGTGCATATTATATATATATTATCAGTGGTGGAAAAATACTCACATTTTTTTTTACTTTCGTAAAAGTATCAATACTGCAATGTAGAAATACTCTGTTGCAAGTATATTGGTATCAATGTCAAGTAGGCTACCAAAAGTAGAAAGTAGGCCTAGTAGTCATTATGCAGAATGCATAATTTTTTACAAGTTTTCAAATGTATATAAATCTTTTGAAAATAGCGCTTGTAGATAATAGGTAATGTTTGTAATAATAATAAAAAACTACAAACTAACTAGTAACTTAAGTGATCAAATAATTGTAGTGGAGTCAAAGTACAATATTTGCCCCTGAGATATTGTGGAGTAGAAGTAAAAGTACTGAAAATTGGAAATACTCCAGTAAAGTAAGAATACCTCAAAACTGTACTTAAGTACAGTACTTAGTTACTTTCCACCACCGCATTATGATGTGCGCAGTGTCACATTTCACTTTCATGCTGGTTTCATGTAAACAGTAACTGCTAAACTTGTTGTCACCACCAGATGGCATTGCAGTCTTGGGTTTGAGGAGATATAGAAGTAGTCTGGTGTCTGACCTCATGTGGCCTACATGCAGGCATACTGGGCTTAGGGCTACATGAAGAGCCTCACCCTAGGAACACAGAAAGATGTGTCAATGGCATCATCCCCATCCCCACCCCGTCTTAATGCTCTGCCCAGAGTCACTTTAAGAAGATTTGGAAGAACAGACCAGCTTGTATGATAAACCGTTCCAGTTCTGTAGCCTATAGCTACTTCTATTTGGATTAGGCAGCAAAAAAAACAAAACAGATGCTGCTCAGATCCTCAATGGAGCACAGAGGGTGACTCAGTTTAGGACATCTCACCTAGTATAAATACACATTTGTTCCTAATGTGCCAGTTGCCACGATGAACAGATTGTACATATTCCAAAGAGACATAGTCTATACCTTTGTTCGTCCAATAATGCTTCAGTTGGCGTCAAGCTAATCAGATGGTAGGGCCAGGATGAGCAGACAGATTGGGAACATCTTAATTGTTTCTGTGGGGGAAAGGAGGGTGATGAGTTTTTAATGTGTTAGCTGTTTGATCTTCAGGCCTAATTAATCCTTAGAAAAATGAGAAAACCATGTTGTCACCTCAGCAAGCAAGTTCCAACTCTTTGTGAGCTGAGCATGCTGAAAAACAGAAGCATATACATGGCATTACATTTAAGATATTTAAGGATTAATATTGTATTTTGAGTTCCCTTTGGAAGTTTTCAGCTGCAGGGTCTGTATGATGAGGCAACAACACCCGGATACAGAGCAACAGAGAGGGGGAGAGACAGAAGGAAGTATGTAAAGGTATAAAGAAATACAAAGATGAGGAATCTAAAAACAGAGAGAGAGAGAGAGAGAGAGAGAGAGAGAGAGAGTGCGTGCGTGCGTGCGTGCGTGCGTGCGTGCGTGCGTGCGTGCGTGCGTGCGTGCGTGTGTTTCAAAGGAGGCAGAAACCAAAACCAAACACAGCAGAAAAACAGAGCAAAGATCAATCAAAGCACAGTCTAAATGCTATTGTTTCCTGGTCTAACCTTTTGCCCCTTTGAGACATACGCCTGTCAAACAGCAATCCACTGTGAAGGAAGGACAACACAGGACAGTGGCAGTAAGAAGAAGCCATAATCCAGGTGACAAGTTGACAGGAGCGAATGTCGCCTGAGGACACCCTGAAGGACTGGGAATGGATCTGAAGGTGGTGTGTATGTATTTCAGTGTGGGTTGTACAAATGTGCGTCTGTGTCCCTGAGTACTGGGAATGGATCTGGGAGCTTGCATGCATGTTCACGCATCCCCTTATGTGAATTGGAGATGTTAGCTTGGTGTAATGTTACCAGTAATATGTCGTTACAAAGGTCAAACTCAGAGCCAACAATGGACACTGACTTGACAGTAGAGGCAAAATGAAAGGCAAAATGACAAGAGAGATTTCGAAAAGAGTCTATGCTTTTGTATAAGAGTACCAAATGTTTTTTCAAGACAGACCAACCCCGTTCTAGACGGCTGGCTCCTTCAGTTGGTTTGGTTTCAAGTGAGAGGTTGTATGGTGCTGAGAGCTGCATGAGAGAAAGTGGATGGGGCAAAGTAAAAGGATATGAAAGTGAATAGATATGGGGTTGAGTCACAAGGATATTCCACTGGGAGAAGTATTTATGGTTTGGCTTGCTGGCTTGCTCAGCTGATAACACCCATCAGCAATTTACAAAAAGCCTCCACACTCAAAAAGGGTTCAAGATAGCACGCCGAAAAGGTTCTTATGCTGTAATCATACATACACATCTATATATCTCTGAGCTGTTGTGGCAACCATGGTGGCCCAACACCAAGACACTAACCCTATGTATGCACAAATGTATACGTACATAAATACGTGTGTATGTATCTATGTACGTATGTATGTATGTATGTATGTATGTATGTATGTATGTATGTCTGTATGTCTGTATGTCTGTATGCATGTATGCATGTATGCATGCATGTATGCATGTATGCATGTATGTATGCATGTATGTATGTATGTATGTATGTATGTATGTATGTATGTATGTATGTATGTATGTACCCTATACCTACATTCCGTAGTAGTGGGTATGTATAATTTGGATGTTGGATTGTCTTAAATTTGTCACCCATCAGTGTATCATGTAGTGTATGTGTATATATTTATTAGTTTTTGATATGGTAACCTTTTTCTGTACCAAATAACTTATTTGGTTTAGTGCTGTGTAGGACAAGTTTTGATAATGTTCTTCTAAATCCATTGTAATTTGAAAAACATCCTTATTTTAGAATATTAGAATAACAGCACTGGTCCTGAACCAGCTTTTTAGATCACAAGCACGTGCAGTGCACTAGAAGACAAACACACCACTGCTCTAAGTCACTTCATGCATAAGAGTCCTGTAGCTTAACCTTGAGCAGCCCGGTGGGGGTCAACAGCAAGTGCAACACTGTGAAAGACAGCTTAATTGACAGCTTGTTGTAAACACTAAACTTGTGAAGGAGGATATTCATTAAGGCCGAGCACCCATAAAGTTGAGTCACTCTCGCTGTCTGTCTATCCCGCTCTCTCTTAAGAATTCCCAACCACAAACATGCACACATGCACGCACGCACGCACGCACGCACGCACGCACGCACGCACGCACGCACGCACGCACGCACGCACGCACGCACGCACACGCACACACACACACACACACACACACACACACACACAGGACCAGTGAAATGATCCTGCTCTCCATTCCCCTCCTCAGGCAACAGCACAACATCGTAAAAAGAGCCAGCATCGTTTATGACTCCTGACAGTTCGTGGGGGAGGGTGGTCCTCCCCTCTCCAACCCGCTATCTCTTTCTCTCTCCATCAAGCTACCCCACCCACACACACACACACACACACACACACACACACACACACACACACACACACGCGCGCGCACGCGCACACGCGCACACGCGCACACACGCACACACGCACACACGCACACACGCACACACACACACACACACACACACACACTTTACTGTGGCTTGTCAGTTTGAGGAAGCACCTAACCTTATGACTTAGGGGTACTTTGCAGCAGTTAACAGGCAAAGAAAGGCACAGACGTCTCATTCATATGAGATATGTGACCCATCTTTCTTTATATTGATTTTTTTTAAACAATATATTTATTGAATTACTCTTTTTTTCCATACAGCATTACAGTACAAAAACTAAGCACTTACATAAAAATACAAGACAATCTCACAAAACAAACAACCAAAGGACAACAAAAAATAACAACACCATGGGCACTACTCCTCTCCAGATTCTTCCATTAAAAATGACAGATTATTATTTTTGATATATTGCATAAAACGACCCCACACTTTCTGAAACAAGTCTTGTTTGTCCTTAAGAATATATGTGATTTTTTTCCAGAGGTAGGCATAAAGACAGTTCCTTGAACCACTGTGCAATGCTTGGTTTGTCTGTCCTCTTCCAGGTTAATACTTTTACTCTTTTAGCTTGTAAAAGACAGATGTCTATAAAAATGAGTTCATTATGCTTTATTTTATGTCCATCTGGATAAAGGCCAAGCAAAAAGAATTTTGGTTCTGGTTCAATATTAATTAACAAAATCCTCTGTATCTCCCTCCAAAAGTCCTCCAATCTTTGACACGACCGTAGACAGTGGAACAATGTACCTCTATCTACACAGCATCTGGTGCATAAGTCCCATCTTTCTTTTTATAAAAATGAAATATTTGAGTCATAAACACTAAGGGTGTTTATGAGTCTGTTTTTTTTTATCTGGTCGCAGATAGTTGAAAATGTTTAACTTTGGGTGTTTGGATGAGCGTTTTAGAAGAGTTCCTTGCTTTTCAGCTGGGGAAGAAAAGAAAGGGGGGAAAACGCTTTGGTGGACACACAACCTAAGCATTTTAGCTGTGAATACTTTCATTTTATTGACCTCCTCCTCCCACTATGTACTGTAAGTGGGATAATAATTTAACTCCGCCAGGCAGCAGCAGCTAATAGTGAGTGACAACGTGTCTGAGGGGTCAAGGCTCTGTGTCATGTTAACTGCTCTGCTAAAGGTCAACAGAGTCAGAATCCTGTTGAATTCTGTGATGTGTGTGGGTCACATTCTAAGGCCAGTGCACAAGAAAATAGTTGCCTGCAAGTGGATTGAAAGTGCAAATACATCCTGTAGTTGGCTATACAAAATTAAAGTTTAATGGGAAACTTGATAGATCTGTTATTACAATGTTTCTTGAGTGTCACGATCCATATAGTACCATTATAGAATAGTACCATTTAAACTTGTGTGTAAAGCAGTATACCTTCCATAGAGTTGTTATAGTGAATGCCAACAAAACAATGGCGAAGAATATTTGTTTTGCACAGTTTGTTTCTCAACCTTGGGTTAAGGCCCAAAACAGTGTCACTAGATATCTGTCATGATCACTGAAAAAGAAAACAAGTTTAATAGGAATATATAATACGGTGCCCGGCCTACTGGGGAATGATGAAAGTCGGAAACAATGCAAGTTGGGAATGCATGCCCGCACCCGGTTATGCAAACCCGTTGCAGAGTACCAGTACCCGTCGGTCTGTCTGTGTCCCTTTTATTCTCATATATGGAAATCCCTGATTCCATATATATATATGGTACCCATTGTACCCGTCTGTCTGGCTGTGTCCCTTTTATGCCCATATATGGAGATTTCTGTACCTGTCCGTCTGTCTGCCTGCCTGTCCATTTTAACGCTCATATGGAGATCCCTGATGTAATCAGTATATATGCCCATATATGGGCATATCGGTCAGATCGTTTTTTTTCCGGACCAATGGAACCTATATGCCTATTTAAGGGCATATAGGTTGGATCGGCGGTTCTGGACAACCGCCTATCCGACAAACTCATGGCCGGGCACGGCACTCCCTGCGCTGAGTTTGAAGTTGGTCAGTTAGATTCTAGATTAGGTTCTCAAACTACGTGAACTACAGATGGACGGACAGACGGACACACACACGGACGGACAGAGATTTTGCGTATTTATAGTAGGATGGCTTCCTGAATTTATGATCAATTGAAAAAGAATAACTTCCGAATAATAAACCACTGTCAGAGCATGCCTGTATCAGCAACAGTAACAAAGGTATAGCTTAATCAAAACAAACTGTTATATTCACACTATTGTCAGGACAGAAATTATGATTCCCTTTGGGAGAAAATTCTATCTAGTTACCGCACACCCCAAAAGAGGTTCAGGAGTAGTCAAGTTCCAACAATGGTCGCCCTGAGGGTCAGTGTCACATGGGCTTTTGTTCCCCAGATGTCAGCATCATTAATTACAAACTGTTCAAAACTGAAATGTAGACAGGACCACCATAGAACAAAATGCTCTTTCCTGGATCTACCTCACTGTATATTATGTATTAGTAGTGTGATTTTAGAGTTTTAAAAGCAATTGAGTGGTAGTAACCATAACCAACATGGTAGTTACCCAGAACGGTAGTTGATTTTACAATTAACGAAAAGAGTTGGCAAACTTGAGCAATCAAAGTTTATACAGTATAGTCGGATTGTGTGCGATTAACCAGACACATACCTCCATGCACACACATCAACACAAGCATGCACATGTTTATATGAACAGCGAACCATTTGCTGCATTTCTTTCACTAGCATAGTATCTCACAGAGATAACATGACGCCGTTTGCTGTAGGCAAATGATATCCACTTTCTTTATCGCTGGCATGAGAAAAGTGAAGTTTTGTTCCTTGAGTTACGCTGGAGAGGGTGGGTGGGTACCTAACGCGATAATTGTTCAATCTTATCAGTGTTTTGGCCCATGCAGGCGCACAGGGTCTGACAGATAGATGGTATCAGAGGAAGATGCAAAATGAAGAGGATTTATCTCACTCTGTGGCCATTACCTTGTTTAGATTCACTAATTCCCTTCATTTGGCCTGTAAATCC
>NC_139947.1:46360947-46413447 GCF_963454915.1 Gymnoscopelus microlampas | reverse complement strand
GTGTGCAACAAGAAGTCATGAAGAAGCATGTGTTTGTTTTTCATTTTATTCCTTTCTTTGTATTTTTCGTGTGAACAATCTACAACATTTTGCGTTGAGAGCTTGTAGACTGGCTATTTGGCTTGTAGATCTGCTATTTTCGCTATGTAAAACTGGCACACAGCAAAGTATAAATCAGTCCTAATTACGTGTGTGCGCGCGTACACACACACACACACACACACACACACACACACACACACACACACACACACACACACACACACACACACACACACACACACACACACACACACACACACACACACACACACACACACACGCACGCACACAGCGAAAAGCAAAGCTATATCCATATTACCTGTTATTACAGCCTCTTCCTGTCTCTCTACCTGACCAGATGACCCCTGACCTCTCACCCACACCATCCTTTCTCCCTCACAAAGAACAAGTGGTCTGTGACATCATGGACATGAGACTACAGGGAGAATGCATGATCTCGTTGGTGCCTTTTTTTCCCCTTATTCATTTTTTTTTGGTGCAAAAATAGCAGATCTACAAGCTCACAATGCATGATGCGATGCGTTGTGAGCTTGTAGATCAGCTATTTTCACAATTTGTCATACGATGAAGTATAGGGCTTAAATTGTTAATAAAACATAATTGCCTGACTTATTGCCTCAGTGGTTCCACCAACTATTCTTTAGTAGTCATGTTCTTAAGTACCATAGTCATCTTTAGTTTCCTTCTATGTCACTTACTGCAAGGAGCTTTTCTACTCATGGGGAGATAATAGTCTTCAATGCTGGTTTAACCTGCAAAAATACTCGTGCCATCTGTGTGTATCTGAAATGGCCTATTTTAGAGAAGTGATTTATGAAGCCTATACGCAAAACACTGGAGCAATTCCAAACCACCATTATTTTGTTCAGGACACTGACTGAAGTAAAAAAAATGTGTGCCTTCCTGCCAAAATGTTAGTAGAGCCAAGACTATAATGCACTTATTATCATTTTTTCGTTTTTGACTTTATAGTTAGACTGAAGGGCAGCCGATGGGGAGACAGTGAAGGAGGCAGTAATAATGATGGCATTCCAAACAAAGTTAGCTAACAGAGTTTCATGTGGGTCCAGATCTACGTTTTACAAAATTATACTTATTTAATACTTTAACTAAATGTAACTTTGACAACAAAACTATGCTCTCTTCTCCTGGGACTGGGTAAAGGTTATACAAGTAGGCCTAGGCTAGCCTGGGATCAATACCATTTTCGGGTTTCTGAACCGGTCAGGTGGCCGGAACCCACAAGTCGGAACCCCAAAATAATTCCTCATGATCAAGGGCATTTTAATTTTAGGGCCTACCCAATAAAACCCTTGATGCGGCGTAGTTTAGCTTGTAGAAATAGTTTGGTATATCCATCCTTTATTCCAACTCGTAGCGACTGGTGAGACTAAACTAGTAGTTATACTCGATTTAGCATTTAAATGCTAACAGGGGAAACCAAAACAAATCGGCACCGAAAAACCGGAACCCGCACACCCGGAACCATGCAGAGGATTTCTTTCCTTTTTATTTCAGTAGGCGTGGCTTAGACCGGATCACACGGCACACACCATTTAATAACGAATACCAGGCTTTCCTCTGAGGTGAAAAGTCTGGTGACGCGAGGTTAGGTCCAGGGCAGGCTGCCCAGATATTTAATAGAAAAAAGTAACAACTACTTACTGGGAAAAAAATGGAAATTGTCGTTAGGCGAGTAATAGCTGCACTACTTGTATTGGCTTACTTCCACTCTACAACAATAGTGAGTGACTAGTGAACTGAGTAATTCAGCAAAAATGCTGCAGGTAATCAGCCATTTTCTAAGGCAGTGGTTCAAAGTGTGGTCCGGGGCCCCCTAGGAGTCCTTATGAGGGCGTTCCAGGTGGTCCCTGGCTAAATGATTTATAGTTAGGAACCAAATGGATCCTTACTGGTCTGTAACTCAGAGTGTACCAATAGAACCAACATTAGTGGAATTAGCTGTTCATTTCTTTCTATGAGAAGTGATGTGCAGAGTACTGTGTGAACCTGAGATCTTGGTTGCGTCTCAAACCAGTTCAGTTGTGAAGTACTATAAATTAATTTGATTTTTGGGCCCTGATTAGGCTGCTGTTTCACCTGAACATTGGGATGCTGATGATCCAACAACATGATAATGACGTAACAACACCAACAACATAACAGGTAGCTGTTTATCCACTGGAACAATATTGGCATTGGAGCACCCTAGAACTTCATTTAAGCATCAGTTTAAACATTGGCTGCTGCAGAATCAAACCTAACACTCATTTTGCACATAAACTAAATGCTATGTAGTACCATTCTCTTTATTTATTTGCTAAATACTGTTGTTTTTGTCTGTTTTAAAACAGACGCAGAGTTTGGTTTTATTTATAGCCTACATTTTGTACTTTCATATTATTGTATTATTGTGGCCTTTGTATTCTTGTCTGATATGGCAGGAACATATATTTGTTTCTTTCTGTAATATCTCATTTTATGGTTATATGATAGGGATTACGGATGAAAATTAGCATTCTACATTTGACGTATTTACATTGCATTCTCAACTCTTCTCTCTGTATGTAGTTTTGTATGCCATGTTCATATGTTCTGAACCTCCCAAAAAAAGAAATGAAGTAAAGAACAGTGGTTCTCAACCCTTTTAATTTCAAGGACCCCCAGTTTGATATGCATTCGGCCACGGACCCCCATAACTCATAAGGGTCAATTTGCTTCCATTTGTACACTCTCAGACTTAAAAAAAACGGTCCATTTGGTTCCTATCAATAATAATTTACCTGGGGACCCCCTGGAACCCCCTGAAGGACACCGGGGTCCTCGGACCCTACTTTGAGAACCACTGCCCTAGAAAATGTCTGACTCCCATGAGGATTTCTGTTAAAATCCTCATGTTAATCCAGTGTTTACACAGTTATAAGTACACGTATCCAGGTCCATTTGATTACATTTGTATACTCTCAAGAGTTAAATTAACAATGAGGATTTTACTGTGTAGGCAGCGGTTTGACACGGTCATTTCCTGTATGCCGGATGATTCACTGATCAAATAAGCAATGTGAGTCACTGTACAGAAAGGCTCTAGGAATTGCACAGTGGAATGTAGGACTCCATGCATGAAATCCATAAAATAAATTCATGAAATAACTATTGAAGATAAGATAATACCTTTATTGAACCTGAAAATTCAGGCGCCAAACACAGCAGTTAAGAACAGGTTAAAGGGCAAGGAGAAAAAAGTACCATAAAATGACAGCAGAGGGGGGGGGGGTCTGATCAAGCAACTGAAATACTGTCAGGGTGCAGACAAAAAGCAGAGTAGTGGTGGCCTAAAGGTTGGGCAGTGGTGGCCTAAAGGTTAGAGGAGCGCCCTCGTTGCCGGAAGGTTGCCGGTTCGAATCCCCGGACCGGCAGGAAAAATCTGGGTGGGGAAGTGATTGTTCACCACTTCCCCAACACCACTGAAGTGCCCTTGAGCAAGGCACTGAACCCCAACTGCTCCAGTGGAGCTGCGTAGTGGCCAACAGTATAAGACTGTGGTTGTACTAGTCAGCTCCCAGGTTTTAATGTGTCTGTCTGTCTGTGTGTTTCTATGTGCAGGGCGTTGCTGAAAATGAGCACTTGTGCTCAGCTACTACCCTGGGTAAATAAAGAACAAAAAAAAAAAAAAAAAAAAAAAAAAAGAGTAGACATGAAAATGACCCCAGAAGTATTTTTAAATGAAATACCCCTTTAATCCCTATTTCATACTTTAAAAAATGCTCGACATGACAACATGACATGAAGTTGTGAGGTTGTATATCTGCACATTTTTCGTAACTATTTTTGAACATTTGTATGCATGTAAGTGCCAAGACGTAAGTGCTGAAACGCTCTTAAAAGTATAATATAATAAAAGTATTGATGTCCGCCATCTTTGGGCAGGTCACGTGACAACACATACCTTAACATTGAATCACCCATAAGAGTGGTTGATAACGGCCTACCAGAGTCTCCTGGGAGGCCAGTAGGGGCCTACTGGGCCATATGGACTGAGAACCCTGATAACAGGCCCATTCAATGGACTGAGAACGTGTGTATCGGGTGCTCTAGTGCATATGTAGACCCCAGATACTGCATCTGTAGATTCCTATACTGCATCTGTAGACCACTCTAGTGCATCTGTAGGCCATTCTAGTGCATCTGTAGACCACTCTAGTGCATCTGTAGACCGCTCTAGTGCATCTGCAGACCACTGTAGTGCATCTGTAGACCAATGTGGTGCATATGTAGACCCCTATACTGCATCTGTAGATTCCTATACTGCATCTGTAGACCACTCTAGTGCATCTGTAGACCACTCTAGTGCATCTGTAGACCCCTATACTGCATCTGTAGATTCCTATACTGCATCTGTAGACCACTGTAGTGCATCTGTAGACCACTAGTGCCTCTGTAGACCACTCTAGTGCATCTATAGACCACTGTAGTGCATCTGTAGACCACTCTAGTGTATCTGTAGACCACTCTAGTGCATCTGTAGACCACTCTAGTGCATCTGTAGACCACTGTGGTGCATCTGTAGACCCCTATACTGCATCTGTAGACCCCTATACTGCATCTGTAGACCCCTATACTGCATCTGTAGACCACTCTAGTGCCTATGTAGACCACTGTAGTGCATCTGTAGACCACTCTAGTGCATATGTAGACCCCAGATACTGCATCTGTAGACCACTCTAGTGCACTAGAGTGGTCTACAGATGCACTAGAGTGGTCTACAGATGCAGTATAGGGGTCTACAGATGCAGTATAGGGGTCTACAGATGCAGTATAGGGGTCTACAGATGCAGTATAGGGGTCTACAGATGCAGTATAGGGGTCTACAGATGCAGTATAGGGGTTTACAGATGCACCACAGTGGTCTACAGATGCAGTATAGGGGTCTACATATGCACCACAGTGGTCTACAGATGCACCACAGTGGTCTACAGATGCACTAGAGTGGTCTACAGATGCACTACAGTGGTCAACAGATGCAGTACAATGGTCTATAGATGCAGTACAGTGGTTTATAGATTCAGTACAGTGGGATATAGATACAGTACAGTGGTCTCATACAGCTATAGATACAGTAAAGTGGTCTCCTTTTTACAATATAGGCGGAAATGACATATTTGTACTGCATGCAAAAAACTGCATGGTTCTTGCTTAAACCGCATGATATTGGCATAAATTTGACATGTCTGTCTGTACAGGGGAGGCTTGTAAGTATCCAAGTAACCCATTTCCATTCACATATATTGAGGTGACAGCTCAAGGGACCGCTTGGAAAATGGAGATGGCCGTTTTTTCCTTGCCAAAATGTTGTCTTAACTTTGAATCATTAGGTATTTAGCCCCCTTCCCGACAAGGTAGCATGACAAGGTTGGTCTCATTGGAAACCTGAGGTTGTCTGGAATCAAATGGTATCTCTATCTTTGGGCTGCGTCTACATTTGAGCGTTCCACAGTGTCCTAAAGACAGTCTCGCCGGCGTTCCAGCCAGCCATCCCGCAGGTCTCATAGGGGTAATAAAACATTGAAAGAAACACACTTTGGACCACTTTTTTACTTGGGATCATCAAAATCCCTATATTAGAGGTCCTATGGATGCCAAAAATCAAAACTAGAAAAAAATAAAAATAAACAGTCACGCGTGGACCCCCCCTATAGGGCCTCTACTACTGGCATAATCTTAAAAGACACCCTTCAAGGATTAAGAAAAAAACCCCGGTTGGTCTCATTGGAAACCTGAGGTTGTCTGGAATCAAATGGTATCTCTATCTTTGGGCTGCGTCTACATTTGAGCGTTCCACAGTGTCCGAAAGACAGTCTCGCCGGCGTTCCAGCCAGCCATCCCGCAGGTCTCATAGGGGTAATAAAACATTGAAAGAAACACACTTTGGACCACTTTTTTACTTGGGATCATCAAAATCCCTATATTAGAGGTCCTATGGATGCCAAAGATCAAAACTAGAAAAAAATAAGGTAACACTTTATAATAACTACACACTATAA
Source organism: Gymnoscopelus microlampas (assembly GCF_963454915.1). Taxonomy (NCBI): domain Eukaryota; kingdom Metazoa; phylum Chordata; class Actinopteri; order Myctophiformes; family Myctophidae; genus Gymnoscopelus; species Gymnoscopelus microlampas. Next base: position 46,407,343 of record NC_139947.1, on the reverse strand, counting down.
AGCATTAGTTAAGCATTAGTAAATGCTTAATTCATCATGAACTCATCATTAGTAAAGCATTAGTCTTACATTACTAAGCATTAGTAAACACAGTTATAAATGGTTCAACTATACACTATTAAGCATTAGTTAACTATTAGTGAAATACTTAATTCATCATTAATTCATCATTTGTATAGCATTATTCATTACGTTACTAAGCATTAGTAAACACAGTTATAAACCTTTCAACTATACACAATTTACAATTAGTTACGCATTAGTAAGTACTTAAGTCATCATGAATTCATCACTTATATAGCATTAATAAGCGTTTGTAAACACATTTGTAATCGTTGTATTGCCCATTGATAACCTAATCGGTAATGTGCTTAATAACTGTATTCTCATACTTTATAAATGATAGATTCACCATTTATAAATAGGTATTATATCAATTTACAAACCAGTTATTTATGAGTTGTTAATGGTTCATAGGATCATTTATAAAGTCTAAGTAAGCACCATATACAAGCCACTTTTATGCATATTTATGTGAACATTTGTACATGGTTAGTGAGTGTGTTAATACATGTTTTATAAACACTTATTCATACTCAATAAATTATTTATTAAGGTAGTTACTACTTGTTAGTTAAGTATTTTGCGTGAGCCCATGTAAAGTGAGGACTATCTATGCCTTATAAAGCATTTACAAATGATATAGCGTGAGCCTATGTAAAGTGAGGACTATCTATGCCTTATAAAGCATTTATAAATGAGAAAGAAGCAGTGATATAGCAAATGTAAATATTTATTGCAACAAACGACACCGAGACAGACAGAACATGGCCCTTGCAGAGTCATAATAAAATAAACATGTTTGTACTGTATGAAAAAAAAAAAAAAATGCAATACTATTCACAAGTAAACATAGCTGAAAAAATAAATGTAGCGCCCCACCCCTGCCTGTATTAACCAGAGTACCAAAGATGGGACGTTCTGAGTTCTTAACGTCCTAAGTTAAAGTTTTACCTTTACTCAAACTCCATAGTGTGTAATGAAATTCAATCACTACAACCTGTAAATAATTATTTCCAGACACTGCATGTATATTTTAACATCCTATACTTGAATTGTTAGAATTTAATTTGTGTACCCAACACTGACAATAAAGGATTAAATAACAATGAAAAAAAAACAATGAACGAACACAAATAGGCATCAACAATTCTTAATACTAATAAATTGGACTTGTAATACACTTAAAATAATGAACCTTTTAAGCCTGTATTAAAAAAAATGTAATGACTTTGAAACAAAAATAAACCTATGGTAGGCTATAGTATGGTTTGTAAAACCCAAAACCCTCAAATGAAATAGTTTTAGAACTAAAACCTTCCCTATTTCTAATTAATACTACTCTAACCTGCTAACCTCCTACTAACTCTGTACACACCTCAACACAAAAGAACACAAATACCATTAAATCAGATACCATTACATTTGTGGGCCCACACACACACACACACACACACACACACACACACACACACACACACACACACACACACAAAATAACAAACGTTGCAGGCCTGTTTGATGATACTTGAGCAGCAGTACAGACTACCTCTTCACTAGGAGAGCAATACAGTCACTTACAGCAGCTGAAGGGTTGGCACAGATGTCAGGATGAGGCTAGGGTATGGTGTGGCATCCAAGACTACCTCTTCAGTGGGAGAGCAACACAGTCACTTACAGGAGAGAAGCTGAAGAGATGACAATGATGATGGATCCACAACTAGCAGAACCACTTCTTCATCAGACAACCCAGAGCTCACAGTCCAGCATTCCAACACACCCCAGCAAGGATGACAGTCTTTGAGTCCAGTAGCTGCTAGCCAGTAAACAGGCTAATGATGAATGCTAGTCCTTGACTCCAGTTAGCTACTTAGCAAACAAAGCCAAATGTAGTGCTGAATAATAGCTTTCCACTCTGTCTTGCTATTAATCACTGAACACCTGAATATGACTCCTGTCAATACTCTTGACTAGCACAGATGCATTTTTCCAAAAACGATTATTTTTAAAACATAAATTGCACTGAATAAACGTTTTTCTCTTCCATTCCACTCTCACTCACTTCCTCCTTCTTCTCCCCCTTTTTTCTGACTCCTCCCCTCTCTCCACACAGCTCTCCATGTCCATCAACTTGGATGTCCCGCCCCATAACCAATGACAATCATTCAAACCAGAGTGAACATTTTAACATGACAAACAAGTGTAAAATAACACCCTCTGAAGGAATATTTACTTAGCCTTTTAATATGAATTAAACCAACCTTTTAAAGTTTTGCTTTAGGCTTAGATTATGGACAACTAAATGATAAACGTTTTTTAATATAAATGAATTAGACACGTTTAATGTTTTACTTTAGCAGATATTGAACTATTAAATGATTTCCATTTGACTGCTTACTTTAAGCAAATAAACAGGACTTTAGACCTAGGGTTTTTCCATCAGGGCTACATAAATAAGGTCTTGTACTGTACGAAAATAAACAATCTGCAATCTTGTAAATATGGCTGAATAAAGTGGATCACAGTGCCAAATGCAAATGTGTCAAAACTCAGCAAATAAATATTTTACATCCATCTAAACCATTGGTTCTCAAAGTGGGGTCCGGGGTCCTTGAGGGAGTTCCAGGGGGTCCCCAGCTAAATGATAGATTAGGCACAAATTGATATAATACCTATTTATAAATGGTGAATCTATCATTTATAAAGTATGAGAATACAGTTATTAAGCACATTACCGATTAGGTTATCAATGGGAAATATAACGATTACAAATGTGTTTACAAACGCTTATTAATGCTATATAAGTGATGAATTCATGATGACTTAAGTACTTACTAATGCGTAACTAATTGTAAATTGTGTATAGTTGAAAGGTTTATAACTGTTTACTAATGCTTAGTAACGTAATGAATAATGCTATACAAATGATGAATTAACGATGAATTAAGTATTTCACTAATAGTTAACTAATGCTTAATAGTGTATAGTTGAACCATTTATAACTGTGTTTACTAATGCTTAGTAATGTAAGAATAATGCTTTACTAATGATGAGTTCATGATGAATTAAGCATTTGCTAATGCTTAACTAATGCTTTATAGTGTGTAGTTATTATAAAGTGTTACCAAAAATAAAAATAAACAGTCACGCGTGGACCCCCCCTATAGGGCCTCTACTACTGGCATAATCTTAAAAGACACCCTTCAAGGATTAAGAAAAAAACCCCGAAAGAGAGTCAAGATGTCCTTGAATCTTAATAATAACATGTTTTATGAATTCCTTGTGTCCTAATTGTATGGAAACATGTGTTCATTTGTCCCTGTAGGTTGTTTATTTGAATAGCTATGCTGTTTTGTCTTTTTTTACATTTTCGAATTTGGGTAGGGGTTGTGTAAGAAAGGGTTAAAAATGAACCCCAAGGGACATTCTTTCAGCCTGTTACCTGGCAGAATCTTAAAATACACCCTTCAAGGATTAAGAAAAAACTGTTGTCAAGGAAAAATCCATCTAAGAATTTAGTAAAAAAGAGAAGTAATAGATGTGATACGATCATTTTCAGCTATTTTTGTGCAGTTTTTGCCCCGAAACAGAGTCAAGATGTGCTTGAATCTTAATAATAACATTTTTTATGAATTCCTTGGGTCCTAATTGTATGGAAACATGTGTTAATTCGTCCCTGTAGGTTGTTTATTTGAATAGCTATGCTGTTTTGTCTTTTTTTACATTTTCGAATTTGGGTAGGAGTTGTGTAAGAAAGGGTTAAAAATGAACCCCATGGGACATTTTTTCAGCCTGTTACCTGGCAGAATCTTAAAATACACCCTTCAAGGATTACAAAAAAACAGGGGGCGTCAAAAAGTCCACCCTATGCGCGTGGACCCCCCTTTCCATCTAGACTAAGACAGAAGAGAGAAGAGCGAGAATCGAGGGGGAAGGAGGAGGTTGGGGTGGAGGAGGACGAACTTGAAAGCGATGAAAGGCAGAAAGAGCCGATCTACAAGCGCAGTACTCACGACCCATGTTTGGTCTGTTGTGGAGCAGAACAAACAGGAGTTGAGCGATCGCAGCTGTATTTATACTGTGGTGATTGCAACGAGGATTGGCTGAGGTGAGTGGAGGCAGGTGTAGTGGATAGGGGTGATTATGAAAGCGGAGTGGCTAGTGAGTGAAGGTAGTGTGGTAGACAGGGAAGCGATGGAGGACGGGGAGTGGCTGTGATAAGCAGAGGGTGGTCTCCACTCCTGAACCTACGTTGTATACAACTACATTTAACGCATCACGTGGCAAAATGTTGTGAGCTTGTAGATTGACTATTTTCGGTGTGTGTGTGTGTGTGTAAATCATTTACCAGTCTATAGAATCAGAATCAGAATACAGGTGTAGCTCAGTGGGTTAAATTCATTGTTGTGCAAGCTCCATCATTTCGTTGTCTTTCATGAAAGCAAGGACAAAAAATAAAAATCACACCCAGTGTGAAGTGAGCGGTGCTATTTTTAAGTTTTAAGTTACCGTAATTTCATCATGTGTCTCGCTAGCCAATCACAGCACGTCCTGCAAAGATAAGTATTCAGACCCTTTGCTGTGACACTTGTATATTTGCAGACACTTGTATATTTGCATCGCTCGGTGCTCAAAAACAACAGTGGTCATCACAGTGATGGGAGCTCACTTAAAAAAAAGTATATATTTTTAAGTGAGTGGTGCTATTTATGAGTTATTAATTTCATCATGCGTCTCGCTAGCCAATCACAGTACGTCACAGCCAATCAGCCAATCACAGTACAGCGAAAGACACATTTTCGCGACGGAAAGAAAAACGTTCACCACGGATGGGTCCCAAACCCACTTATAGGAGCGGCTACACCGCTCAAAAATAAAACAAAGAAAAATCCAAGATATGTACATACAGTATAACGCATACTGTATAACATAAAAGAAGCGTTATTGATAGTACACAGTAAACTCATCAGTGTTAATGTATCCATTTGTAACCCATTTGGACACTTTGAGTAAAAATATCACTGAGGAATTAACTATAGACATACTCTTACACTGGTGAATGCCTTTTCACAGCATACTGTAGTTATGACTGGACATAAGTAGTAATGTTTCATATCTTCTGTCCTTAGGTATGAGTATGTGCTAGGTGAGAGGACATGGATAGAGTATTGGCCCACTTCAGAAGAATGTCAGACTGAAGAATACAGACCTGTCTGTTTGGGCATGGAGGACCTGGTCGATGAGTTAAACTTCATTGGATGTCCAGACTAAATGATTCTCCCAGACCTTTTGAATCATTCTGACCTGTCTAATTAGTTTGATTGTAAGTTCTTTCAATTGAACAGCTGTTGTTTTGTATGACCTTGGTCTTCTTTTAGCACAAGCACCCCTGTCATTATTGTCCTGCTATGTCATGATACTATGCAGGATCACAGTATTAACAAAAACAGTATTACCTTTAAACGTGTTGTTCAGAAATTGGAAATAGATTCAAAGAAGCCCTACTCAATCTTTGTGTAGCTCTGAGGAGAATGCACAACTGTGTTCTGTAATCATTCTAGACCACACTGGCTATCGAGTTATTGAGATTGTGCTAAAAAAGCCTTTCCTTCAGCTTCTGTTTTGCATTGACAGTGATCATTTGTACTTAGTTTGTGAATTCTTCAGTAAATAATTCCCACTTACTTTCTCCTGTGTCTCTGAGTCTGCATCTGGGTCTGGATCTGGATGTGTTTCTTTATTCACATCATTTGTACATTAATACTTAAGGCCGATCCACTTTTCATCCACAGTCAATTCAACCATCCTTTAATTACTGTGCTGCTTGACATCAAAACAACACCAAGGTTGCAATAAATCAAGTTGCCTCAAATGTACTTCTAGCTGACTCCTGCACAATAAAATGTGTGAGCAAACAGTGAGCAGCCTTGAGAAGGAAGAGGGTGCAAAGGCAACCACAGGGAAATCATCGCCATAAATGAGTTAATTGGGATTTGTGTAATCAGCTGAAACCTCCCCTGTTTTTCTTTTTATTAAAGATAGTAGGTAGTATACAGTATATAGAGACAGGAAATGTGGAGAGAGAGACACAGCAAAGGTCGTCGGGATTGGGACTCGAACCTGCGACACGCTGTCAGGCTGCACTGGAGCTCTGCATCTGTCAGTCCTTGTTCCTTATATGCCCATATATGGAGATCCCTGATGATGATCAGCATATCCCCATCCTACTACTATAATTGAAAAATTGAAATGACCTCCAAAAGTTTGACTGGGGTAAAAGTACGTACGATCGCTCCACTTGCCCCAAAACTTGCCACAGTCAGACTGTTGATCAGTGCTCTGGCTAATATTTAGGCTTCTTTCCCCGCCTTCAATGTACTTACATATTGTACAATTAATATAAAAACTACATTTTAACATTTTAGCCACAGCATCTTTCCTTCTTTTTGGCCGCAGCAGCTTTGTTCTTGGTCGCTAGGACCCCACCCTACTGCGCATCTCCATATATGGCCATATCAGTTGGATCACCGGTAAAACATAGCTGTGATGTAGCTGATCGGGCCTAGATGTGAGGGCCGCGAAGCAGCCCGAACCTCTAGTAATATTAATAATAATAATAAAATATTAATTATAATAATACATAAAATGTATATAGCGCTTTTCTCTGTACCCAAAGTTGCTTTACAACAAAACAGTATCCTATCCGATCCTTCCTATTACGTATTCCTCACCAATGTACTCCGGGTTTGGTCAGCACACAAGCACTCCACTTGCCTCGAAACTTGCCATAGGCACAGACTATTTATCAGTGCTCTGGCTAATAGATGGCTTCTTTACCCAGTGATCAGACTCTCAGCTTGACTGATTGGCAGGGCTTCCCTGATAGGCCAATCAGACTCTCAGCTTGACTGATTGATTGGCAGGCCTTCCTGATACGCCAATTACACCCTCAGGAGGGGAGAGTAGGGAGAGGAGTGGAGAGAGGAGAATTTTGTTAATTCATATGCTCACATTCACCTGTTCCTCCATATTTAGCCAAGATTGATGACGTCATATCGAGGACATCAATCTGGGCTAAAAATGATGTCAGAGATTCACAGGGAAGTCACACTGTTATTAGACACCATTTTGTTTTAATATCCTTGGCCTGCGGGGCTGTCATTGCAGGTAGGTAAGCAGCAATGTAATGCATGTTGAGCAGGAAAGGCGAATGTGTGTATTGAAAGTGTTTATTTGAATATTGCTAAATCCCAGTGTAGCCTATATTTTTTATCCTGTAAAAGTAGGTTATTTGGTATTAACATTGAAAGGGTAAAGGGACCAAGAAAAAAAGATGCTTGGATCTCCTTGGTTACCAAAAGAAGTTCTATTTCACGAATAAAGGGGAGTCCACATGGTTTTCAGCCAAAGAACAGTTAACATGTGTTAGGAATTGACCTGTCCAAAAACTAAACTAAACAAACTTGAATGCTGAGTAAAACTCAAGAGTCCAAACGGCATAATGGACTATCGTAGACCATCTGTAGGGGCACTTTATGTCCCACCAGCTCTCTGATGTTGTTGATGCCATACTTGATCATGGTGGGTCTCTCCAGGGACAGTCCCCAGGCGATGACGGACACATCATCAGGAAGACCCATGGGTAACAGCATCTCTGGCCTGAACATGCCTGAGTTACCCACCTCCACCCACCTCTTCAGGCCTTCATGGTAGCTGAACACTTCCATGCTGGGCTCAGTATATGGGTTGTAGGCAGGCTTGAAGCGCAGTTTGGTGATACCTAGCTTGGTGAAGAACTGATGCAGGATGCCCATAAGGTCCCCAAGCGTGAGACCATAGTCAGCCACAACTCCCTCTATTTGGTGGAACTCTGCCAGGTGGGTGGCATCCACAGTCTCGTTACGGAACACTCTGTCGATGGAGAAGAACTTGACCGGGGTGAAATTCTGCTGCTGTGCAAGCTTATACAGCATTCGTGAGCTGACTGCTGTGGTGTGTGTGCGCAGGATGTTCTTCTGGGCCTCCTCGATCTTCCAGTCATACTTGTACCCTTGTGATCCGTAGCCCCCCTCAGAGTGAACCTTCTTGACTCTCTCCAGATATTCTTCTGGAGGGAACTCATGAGCCAGCGCTGGGTCAGACAGGAAGAAGGTGTCATGTTGGTCTCTGGCCGGGTGCTGCTGGGGTTGGAACAGAGAGTCAAAGTTCCAGAAGGAGCTTTCAATGAAATTGTTGGTCGGCATCTCAGTGAAACCCATCTCCAAGAAGATTTGTCTGAACTGGGTTCGAACCTTCATTAGCGGGTGAAGGTAACCACAGTCTGGGGCTATGCCCATGGCCTCAAAGTTATATGGCTTGAACTTCTTTTCCTTCCAGTTGCCACTGGCGATCATCTCTGCAGTGAGTTCTGTCTCCTGTTTGGTGATGGTGGTGCTGAAGGAATTACCCTTGCTGATCCAGTAAGACTTCACCAGTACTTCAGAGATCAGCTTCCTCCTTTTCAGATCATTCTTCTCCTTGTCGTCCAGCTGGGAGGCCTGGCCTCTCTGTACCAGGAGCAGCTTCTCTCTCACCTGGTCCTCTATGCTCTCCACAGCCTTGACTATACTGTCATTTTTCTTGTCCACCCTGATCCACTTGTTTGCCATAGCTTTGTTAAGGCCCACCTTACCAAAGACTAGCTTCATGAGTTCAGTCTTGGGCGTACCCCCCAGCGGGATGGAACTGAAGACTCTGGCCTCATGGCTGCCCAGCTCGGCTATCTCGCTGCCCTCGTGGGTCAACTCCCAGTGTTGACCCACTTCAGAGATCAGCTTCCTCCTTTTCAGATCATTCTTCTCCTTGTCGTCCAGCTGGGAGGCCTGGCCTCTCTGTACCAGGAGCAGCTTCTCTCTCACCTGGTCCTCTATGCTCTCCACAGCCTTGACTATAATGTCCTTTTTCTTGTCCACCCTGATCCACTTGTTTGCCATAGCTTTGTTAAGGCCCACCTTACCAAAGACTAGCTTCATGAGTTCAGTCTTGGGCGTAGTACCCCCCAGTGGGATGGAACTGAAGACTCTGGCCTCATGGCTGCCCAGCTCGGCTATCTCGCTGCCCTCGTGGGTCAACTCCCAGTGTTTAGAGGAGCGTAGCTCATATGAGATAACTTCCCTGTGGGCCTCCAAACTCTTCATGGCTCCAACAATGACCTGGTGGTCTACCCCAAGCTCAGTGGCGATGTCCAGGCTGTCAACGCCATCGTCCACCTTCTCAATCTGCCATAGAAGAGTCTCCACCACACTGCTGTGAGCCATTCCTGGTGCCGTAGCTAAATAAGGCGAAGGAGAATCGCTGTGAAGGGACTCTGTAGAAATACGTAAGTATCTGTCCGACAAGACTGATGCGCAAGCCCTCTGACACAGTTATTCATATCCCCAAATTCCAATTTTGATGCCGTCATGGTTACTATGGCAGCAGAAATCAATGGGACTGGTGTTTCGGACAGGCGGCTTGGGATGAAATATGCCCAAATATGGTGATGATGCCTGACATCATAGTCCTATGAGAGACTGACGTCATAAACTGGCCGCCAAGTACTTGTGCCAACTTGCTTGAAATGACAGTAATTTACTTGTAAGTTACCACTAGCATGAAAATTAAGTAGCCTCCTACACAGTAACAATGAGAGCAATCACATGACGGCACTTTACTGTTAAGTGGAAGCTGTGACTAATCTGTCTCTGTCTCTCTGATTGTTAGCTGGATGTAACACAGAACGAATAGAAAAGGGAATTAATCCATTCTGATAAAAAGCTAAATACATAATTTATACATAAATTATTGTATTTCAACTAGAGGGTCGGGGCGCTGCGCGCCCCTCCCCCCTAGCCGCTGCGCGGTGCTTTGTGTTTGTTGGTCTCTATAATATATAAAGCCATAATAGGAGATGTTCCCAATGGAGCTATGCCCAAATATGGAGTGTGTTGTCTGACCTCACTTGGGTCTCGTTGGGCGGTTATATAAAGCCATAATAGGAGATGTTCCCAATGGAGCTATGCCCAAATATGGAGTGTGTTGTCTGACCTCACTTGGGTCTCGTTGGGCGGTGGTCGGCGATGACGCTAAGGAACAACATGGCCGACTGTAATGTTGTGAGTTTGTGTTGGCCGCAATTAATTATGCTGCGAGGGGGCAGATGTGTGCTGAGCAGTATGAAGTGGCCTACAGACTGCGCGTAGTAATTCTGCACGTTGTGGCATGTCTTGTTAGTGACATTGATATGTTGTTTTTGTGTTTAGTCCCACACAGTGGCAGGTTTTTTTGGGGGGTTTTGGGTTTAGAAATGTATATATAATAATAACTAGAGGGTCGGGGCGCTGCGCGCCCCTCCCCCCTAGCCGCTGCGCGGTGCTTTGTGTTTGTTGGTCTCTATAATATATAAAGCCATAATAGGAGATGTTCCCAATGGAGCTATGCCCAAATATGGAGTGTGTTGTCTGACCTCACTTGGGTCTCGTTGGGCGGTGGTCGGCGATGACGCTAAGGAACAACATGGCCGACTGTAATGTTGTGAGTTTGTGTTGGCCGCAATTAATTATGCTGCGAGGGGGCAGATGTGTGCTGAGCAGTATGAAGTGGCCTACAGACTGCGCGTAGTAATTCTGCACGTTGTGGCGTGTCTTGTTAGTGACATTGATATGTTGTTTTTGTGTTTAGTCCCACACAGTGGCAGGTTTTTTTGGGGGGTTTTGGGTTTAGAAATGTATATATAGATATAGAAGATAGATAGATAGATAGAAGTGGGACTGAAGTAACAGGTTAGCAGAACAGTAATTTACCAGAAACAACCATGCTTACAATATTTGAAACTATTTAAAAAGTGCTTTAGTGTTAAAACTACAAAACATCAATCATTACACACAACAACACTGCAATAACATGTAAGTCAACTGAATGTTCCAGTTGAAAGTTTTGACAAACTTCTTTCAACAATCTTCAAAACAAGTGAGCTTGTGGAATGGCTATTTTTGCAGTTTAACATTTTTTTTTTTTTAGTGTGTGTAAACACTGACTCTGATAAACAACCTGACTGAATTGTTTGCGTGCACTCCTGTTCATATATATATACGGTGGGGGTGTGGCTGTGGAAAGGGGGCGGGTGATTGGTTGCCATGTCTGCTTATTGTAAGCATTGCCCTTGTTTTTCTGTGAAGGTGCTTGTAAAGACAGGTGGTTGCGGTTTGTCCCTGTTTCTAAAACGTTGTTGATATTTGGAGGTTGTCGATATTTGGTATGAGTTATTGGTTAACAGAACAATGTCCCGTGAATCAAAGATATGATTTTTTTTTTTTTTTTGGGCTAGTGAAACTTGTGGTGTGTTATATGAAATGTCAGCTTAGAAAGTCCACCGAGTTTACTTAGAGAAAAGGTCACCCTGGTGATCTCTGAGTTGTTTTGGCTCCCCCGTCCCGTGCAAATCTTGTTTCCAACTACTCTCCACCAGAGCCCTGAGGTTGGCCGACCAGCTGCTGCTGGAGGCGCCAAAGACCAGGCGAAAAAACAACTTGCCTACACATCAGAGCTACCCAGTCAATTATTATTTTTAAATCTTTATTAAAGACACATTTCCTGGCCTTCAGCGACTGCTGAGCCTGGCACCCTATGGTCCCATGGTGCTAATGTTTTGTTTGTGTCTTTCATGGTACGCTAATCTCTGTTTACATTGCATTGTTTTTTTTGTTTTGTTTTAACCTGTACAGCACTTTGGTTGACCTGATCAAGTTAAATGTGCTCTATAATGAGTTGAGTTGAGTTTTGAAATTCCTTGAAATGGGATTTTGGCCAGAATGTCAGTGCTGAGAAATGGAACATCATCTCCTTGGATAAGGTGCTATATAAATGAACCATTGTTGTTTGAAGACATTAATGAAAAGACATTAATGTCTTTCACTCTCTGCTCTCAGCTTCCGGTCTCTCTACACTCTCCTAAACGTTTACTCTTAAAACCATTACATAAACAAGACTGCAATCTGTCAATTGCTAACTTGCGCCTTGAGAAAAAAAACGGAAATAAAGATAGTAAACAAACAAATGTTATTTTTAAAATATTGTCAAAAGTTAAATTAAAAAAATGCAGTGCTAGTACAAAAAAATCACACCCTGTGTGAAGGTAGCGGCGCCTTTGAATACATTATGTCATCGATATGTGTTTATAATGTGTTTATAGCCATGTGTCATGTGAAGCTTGACCAATCACTTTGTTGACGGGTCTGACCAATCAGAGCGTCGACGACAGATAAAGTTAAATTGAGGATCTAACTTTAAATAACTTACCTAGAAGGAGACTTTAGCCAAATAAAAATATATACAAAAAAAAACATGAGGAAATAAAAAATAAACCTTGACATCATAGTGATGTCATGAATAGTCCCCTTGCCTGACAAATCACAACCTTGACGGGCCTGACCAATCAGAACCTTGACGGGCCTGACCAATCAGAACCTTGACGGGCCTGACCAATCAGAACCTTAACGGACTCTTGGATTCTCGATCGTCTCTATCAAACCATTCTGTCATAACGGATGACTGGGTCCCGAACTCAGACTTTCTATACATTCACCCTTCATCTGTTCTTGTATCTTTCTCTTTCTATTCGTCATATTAACTTTAAATAACTTACCTAGACGGAGACTTTAGCCAAATGAATAATAAGATGAAGTCATTGTCATCGTTTATATAGACATCGAATTCTATATTCATGACATCATAGTGATGTCATGAATAGTGACCAATCACAACTTTGGTGCACCTGACCAATCAGAACGTTGACGCACCTGACCAATCAGAACGTTGACGCACCTGACCAATCAGAACGTTGGCGCACCTGACCAATCAGAACGTTGACGCAAAAGCCAGGCATAGAGGGCTAATATCCGCTCTATACCTAAAGGTATAGAGCGGCTAGCGCCGCTAAAAAAAATATAGAAATAAAAAAAAAAAAAAAAGTGTTTCAAGTATAGTATGGTAATGTAGTAATTATCAAAAAAAAATAGTTCAGTTAATATCAAGTACAACATTTTCTTGGTTTGTAGATACATTTATTGTAATTAAGTCATGATCTGAATAATATGTGTCTTTGACTTCAATAGTTATATTATTTTCTTGATCATTGTTGTAGTACACATGATCTAAAAGACTTCCTTGATCTGTTGTTGGAGAATGTACTAATTGTTTAAAATTAAAAGTTGAAAAAAGTGTGTCTATATGTTCATCTTTGGTCTTTAAAAGGTCATCATTAAAATCTCCAAGAATGAGAGTTTGTGTTGTAGATATATTTTTTAACATTGATGTCATTGTGTTCTTAAAAATGTTAAATTTCATCTTTGATTCTCTGTAAATAAGGATTATACGAAGTTTCATACCAAAATGTAAAACAATGCTTAAATATTCTAAGGTTTTAGACCAATCATTATCCAAAATTAATTCTTCTTTGTGTATCTCATAACTTTTTGTAGTTAAAAACATTAAGCCACCTCCTTTTGCTTTTAATCTATCTTTTCTCAGTTACTTCAGATTAATTAGCATCATAAAAGCAGTGATCATCAAAATAATTTAGCATTTTAAATGCCCTTCTTTGTCCCTCTTATTGCATGGGAATCCCCTGAAAATTTACTGTCTTGGCGATGGCAGGACATGTGAAGTTTGACATGGACATGCCAGGGACATGGACATGCCAAGGACCATGTCATGTTGAGTGCTGCAGCCTACTTGGGTATGATTCTACTGTGGGATGTGGACGGTGGTCTGACACAAATAGACACACAGTCGCAAGTAAATTCCTTTACTCATCGGAGGACTACATCAAGTCTGGTGCTCTCCTGGCCTGTGGTATTGTGAACTCTTGGCCGTGTGCCCAGTCATCTTGTGTGACATATGTCCTTGTGCCGATTCATCTTGTGTGTGCACATGTTCGTATGCCCACTTATCCGGTGTGCCCTGATGTCTAGAAACTCGTGTGCCCAGATCTCCAGCGTGACCATCTGTAGTAGTTACTGAACTTTAGTGGTTACTGAACTGTTCTTTCCCTTAAAGTGCCCTGAAAAGGCATTTTCTTTCTCCCTGTTCTGCCCTTAAAAAGGCACTGTTTTGCCCCTGAAAAGAAGTTCTTTTCACTACACACTCATTATGAGGCGAAAGGTGATTTGAAGAGGTCCTTGACCAGTTACTCAGATTAATTAGCATCATAAAAGCAGTGATCATCAAAATAATTCAGCATTTTAAATGCCCTTCTTTGTCCCTCTTATTGTTCATCATCCCCTGAAGATTTACTATCTTGGCGATGGCAGGACATGTGAATCTGAAATGGACATCCCAAGGACATGGACATGCCAAGCACCATGGCATGTTGAGTGCTGCAGCCTACTTGGGTATGATTCTACTGTGGGATGTGGACGGTGGTCTGACACAAATAGACACACAGGCGCAAGTAAATACCTTTACTCATCGGAGGACTACATCAAGTCTGGTGCTCTCCTGCCTGTGGTATTGTGGTACACAGGCGCAAGTAAATACCAAGTAAATCATCAAGTGTGGTGGTCTCCTGCCCTGTGGAGCCCTTTGCCCTGCCCGGTCCAGTGTGAGCATCTGACCACCGATGTGGACGGTGGTCTGACACAAATAGACACACAGTCGCAAGTAAATACCTTTACTCATCGGAGGACTACATCAAGTCTGGTGCGTCTCAGAGCAGAGCGGAGCAGAGCGTCTCAGAGCAGAGCGTCTCAGAGCGGAGCATCTCAGAGCAGAGCGTCTCAGAGCGTCTCAGAGCAGAGCGTCTCAGAGCGGAGCAGTCTCAGAGCGGAGCGTCTCAGAGCAGAGCGTCTCAGAGCAGAGCGTCTCAGAGCGGAGCGGAGCAGAGCGTCTCAGAGCGGAGCAGTCTCAGAGCGGAGCGTCTCAGAGCGGAGCGGAGCAGAGCGTCTCAGATCAGAGCGTCTCAGAGCAGAGCGGAGCGTCGCGGAGCAGAGCAGAGCGTCTCAGATCAGAGCGTCTCAGAGCAGAGCGGAGCGTCTCAGAGCAGAGCGTCTCAGAGCGGAGCGGAGCATCTCAGAGCGGAGCGTCTCAGAGCGGAGTGGAGCAGAGCGTCTCAGAGCGGAGCATCTCAGAGCGGAGCGGAGCAGAGCGTCTCAGAGCGGAGCGGAGCAGAGCGTCTCAGAGCGGAGCGTCTCAGAGCGGAGCGTCTCAGAGCAGAGCGGAGCGGAGCGTCTCAGAGCAGAGCGTCTCAGAGTGGAGCGGAGCAGAGCGTCTCAGAGCGGAGCGTCTCAGAGCAGAGCGTCTCAGAGCGGAGCAGAGCGTCTCAGAGCGGAGCGTCTCAGAGCGGAGCGTCTCAGAGCGGAGCGTCTCAGAACGTCTCAGAGCGGAGCGGAGCAGAGCGTCTCAGAGCAGAGCGGAGCATCTCAGAGCGGAGCGGAGCAGAGCGTCTCAGAGCGGAGCGTCTCAGAGCAGAGCGGAGCGTCTCAGAGCGGAGCAGAGCGTCTCAGAGCGGAGCGTCTCAGAGCAGAGCGGTGCGTCTCAGAGCAGAGCGGAGCAGAGCGTCTCAGAGCAGAGCGTCTCAGAGCGGAGCATCTCAGAGCAGAGCGTCTCAGAGCGTCTCAGAGCAGAGCGTCTCAGAGCGGAGCAGTCTCAGAGCGGAGCGTCTCAGAGCAGAGCGTCTCAGAGCAGAGCGTCTCAGAGCGGAGCGGAGCAGAGCGTCTCAGAGCGGAGCAGTCTCAGAGCGGAGCGTCTCAGAGCGGAGCGGAGCAGAGCGTCTCAGATCAGAGCGTCTCAGAGCAGAGCGGAGCGTCGCGGAGCAGAGCGTCTCAGATCAGAGCGTCTCAGAGCAGAGCGGAGCGTCTCAGAGCAGAGCGTCTCAGAGCGGAGCGGAGCATCTCAGAGCGGAGCGTCTCAGAGCGGAGTGGAGCAGAGCGTCTCAGAGCGGAGCATCTCAGAGCGGAGCGGAGCAGAGCGTCTCAGAGCGGAGCGGAGCAGAGCGTCTCAGAGCGGAGCGTCTCAGAGCGGAGCGTCTCAGAGCGGAGCGTCTCAGAGCAGAGCGGAGCGGAGCGTCTCAGAGCAGAGCGTCTCAGAGTGGAGCGGAGCAGAGCGTCTCAGAGCGGAGCGTCTCAGAGCAGAGCGTCTCAGAGCGGAGCAGAGCGTCTCAGAGCGGAGCGTCTCAGAGCGGAGCGTCTCAGAGCGGAGCGTCTCAGAACGTCTCAGAGCGGAGCGGAGCAGAGCGTCTCAGAGCAGAGCGGAGCATCTCAGAGCGGAGCGGAGTAGAGCGTCTCAGAGCGGAGCGTCTCAGAGCGGAGCGTCTCAGAGCGGAGCGTCTCAGAGCAGAGCGTCTCAGAGCAGAGCAGTCTCAGAGCGGAGCAGTCTCAGAGCGGAGCGGAGCAGAGCGGAGCGTCTCAGAGCGGAGCGGAGCAGAGCGTCTCAGAGCAGAGCGGAGCAGAGCGTCTCAGAGCAGACCGTCTCAGAGCGGAGCGTCTCAGAGCAGAGCGTCTCAGAGCGTCTCAGAGCAGAGCGTCTCAGAGCGGAGCAGTCTCAGAGCGGAGCGTCTCAGAGCGGAGCGGAGCAGAGCGTCTCAGATCAGAGCGTCTCAGAGCAGAGCGGAGCGTCTCAGAGCGGAGCGTCTCAGAGCAGAGCGCCTCAGAGCGGAGCGGAGCGGAGCGGAGCGGAGCGGAGCGAAGCGGAGCGTCTCAGAGCGGAGCGTCTCAGAGCGGAGCGTCTCAGAGCGGAGTGGAGCAGAGCATCTCAGAGCGTCTCAGAGCGTCTCAGAGCGGAGCGGAGCAGAGCGTCTCAGAGCGGAGCGTCTCAGAGCAGAGCGTCTCAGAGCGGAGCGGAGAGCGGAGCGGAGCGGAGCGGAGCGGAGCGTCTCAGAGCAGAGCGTCTCAGAGTGGAGCGGAGCAGAGCGTCTCAGAGCGGAGCGTCTCAGAGCAGAGCGTCTCAGAGCGGAGCAGAGCGTCTCAGAGCGGAGCGTCTCAGAGCGGAGCGTCTCAGAGCGTCTCAGAGCGGAGCGGAGCAGAGCGTCTCAGAGCAGAGCGGAGCATCTCAGAGCGGAGCGGAGCAGAGCGTCTCAGAGCGGAGCGTCTCAGAGCAGAGCGGAGCGTCTCAGAGCGGAGCGGAGCAGAGCGTCTCAGAGCGGAGCGGAGCGTCTCAGAGCAGAGCGTCTCAGAGCGGAGCGTCTCAGAGCAGAGCGTCTCAGAGCAGAGCAGTCTCAGAGCAGAGCAGTCTCAGAGCAGAGCGGAGCAGAGCGGAGCGTCTCAGAGCGGAGCGGAGCAGAGCGTCTCAGAGCAGAGCGGAGCAGAGCGTCTCAGAGCAGACCGTCTCAGAGCGGAGCGTCTCAGAGCAGAGCGTCTCAGAGCGTCTCAGAGCAGAGCGTCTCAGAGCGGAGCAGTCTCAGAGCGGAGCGTCTCAGAGCGGAGCGTCTCAGAGCGGAGCGGAGCAGAGCGTCTCAGATCAGAGCGTCTCAGAGCAGAGCGGAGCGTCTCAGAGCGGAGCGTCTCAGAGCAGAGCGTCTCAGAGCGGAGCGGAGCGAAGCAGAGCGTCTCAGAGCGGAGCGTCTCAGAGCGGAGTGGAGCAGAGCATCTCAGAGCGTCTCAGAGCGGAGCGGAGCAGAGCGTCTCAGAGCGGAGCGTCTCAGAGCAGAGCGTCTCAGAGCAGAGGGGAGCGGAGCGTCTCAGAGCAGAGCATCTGACCTTATCTGCATTAAACGTTAGTCATCAATGTGAATTAATATATTTTACAATGTATATATATCATCTTTCTTTGTATTCATGACATAATAGTGATGTCATCAATCCTATGCCTATTTGTTCATGCCAGTGCCGAAGCTTAATTTGATTGGTTTGACTTCACGTGACATATGTGCATAGTGCCTATAAAATACTAGGACGATGGCGGATGAGACTATATATATATATATAATAATTATATCTCTGCATATATATATAACTAATATACTACTATATAACTAATATACTACTATATAACTAATATACTACTATATAACTAATATACTTACTATATAACTAATATACTACTATATAACTAATATACTACTATATAACTAATACTCTACTATATAACTAATACACTACTATATAACTAATACACTACTATATAACTAATACACTACTATATAACTAATATACTACTATATAACTAATATACTACTATATAACTAATATACTTACTATATAACTAATATACTACTATATAACTAATATACTACTATATAACTAATATACTACTATATAACTAATATTCTACTATATAACTAATATTCTACTATATAACTAATATACTAGTATATAACTAATACACTACTATATAACTAATATACTACTATATAACTAATAATATAACTAATATACTACTATATAACTAATATACTACTATATAACTAATATACTACTATATAACTAATATACTTACTATATAACTAATATACTACTATATAACTAATATACTACTATATAACTAATATACTACTATATAACTAATATTCTACTATATAACTAATATACTAGTATATAACTAATACACTACTATATAACTAATATACTACTATATAACTAATATACTACTATATAACTAATACACTACTATATAACTAATACACTACTATATAACTAATATACTACTATATAACTAATATACTACTATATAACTAATATACTTACTATATAACTAATATACTACTATATAACTAATATACTACTATATAACTAATATACTACTATATAACTAATATACTAGTATATAACTAATACACTACTATAGAACTAATACACTACTATATAACTAATATACTACTATATAACTAATATACTACTATATAACTAATATACTACTATATAACTAATATACTACTATATAACTAATACACTACTATATAACTAATATACTACTATATAACTAATACACTACTATATAACTAATATACTACTATATAACTAATATACTACTATATAACTAATATACGTTGTGTATATGTTGTGTACTCCTTTCGACATGACGACCCTGAATACAGTACTTGCGCTGCTTCACAGGCGCAAGTAACTAGAGGTTTGGGCTGCTTCGCGGCCCTCACATCTAGACCCGATCAGCTACATCACAGCTACGTTGCACCAGTGATCCATATATGGATCCATATATGGAGATGCGCAGTAGGCTGGGGTCCTAGCGGCCAAAACAAAGGTGCTGCGGCAAAAGATGGAAAGCTGCTGTGGCTGCAATGTTAAAATGTAGTTTTATATTAACTGTACAATATGTACTTACATAGCCTAGGTATTAGCCAGAGCACTGATCAACAGTCTGTGGCAAGTTTGGAGGCAAATCGATTGATCGTGTGCTGACCAACCCCGGACGTACTTTTGGAGGTCATTTCAATTATAGTAGTAGGATGGGAATAAAGCTCTCCTTAACAGTAAAGTGCCGTCATGTGAGTGTTCTCATTGGTACTGTCGGTGTACAGGAGGCTACTTAATTTTCATAATAGTGGTACTACAGAACGCATACAAGAGCTTTTTCCAGTATCTCCAATACACTAACATTGTTGTTATGACGCATTTTGTTGATAGAACAACCGTTTTTCTTCATACACTCGCAATTTAACTATAGGATGTACTGTATACAAGAAATCAAATATACCAGTAAATTACTGTCATTTCAAGCAAGTGTGAATGAGCTTAATGAACTCATAATTGCCTGAAATATTCTATATTCTAATATATTATTATATAATATAAAGAAAAAAAGATGTGTAGATGTGGCTCCCTTTTTTCATTTGAAATATGTATTTTTTTGTTGCGCTAAAGGGATGTGCATGTGTATGTCAAAGCTGAAGACAAATGGTAAATGGTGCAGTTACATTTCCTTTTACATCCCCCTATTCACATACCGACGGCAGAAACCATGCAAGGCACCAGACTGCTCATCAGGAGCAATTATAGGGGTTCTGTGTCAAACTTCGACAGTTACCTGGGATCAAATCAGAAACCAAGGACCTTACGATTCCCAGGTGACTGCGTTACCTCCCGTGGTTCCTATTACTTTTCTTGCCAGCACTCTTGTCAGTCGTGCCAACCCCGAGGAGGCTGGCCTTCCTAGCTTCCGCCCCTTCAGATGCATTTCCCTGAGGATCAGAACCAGAAGCAGGTAAACGTAGTTTCTTAATGGAGGAATGAAGGACCTGTCTACCAAGTTCTTTCACACTGTCCCTCTTCACAGCCATGGCGTCCCTCTTCACAGCCATGGCGAAGTCTAGCCAGGTCCAGGTCTTGTTGCAATACTCCAGATCAGGCAGAACTAGGTTTAAGCCGTTCACTCCCTTGTAACTGACTCTAAGTGGCACTTGAGGGATCTTAATGTAGATGAAAGAATTGTTCATAGCAGCCCGTTCCTTCATCTTATCAAAGTCATCAACAGGATGCTCTGGCTGTTTTCGGGACTTGTCCTCATCATCTTCCTCCTCCTCAACTTTTTTTCCCAGGAAGAAAAAATCCATCATCCTTTTTTCGAACTTCTTTGTGTAATGGATGGTGAGAGGCACCACGTTCACTTCAAAATGTTCATTGACAGAAATTCCCACAGGAGGGCAAACTTTGCTGAAGATTCGCAAAGCAAACTGGCGGCCTGATAGATAAGGACTCTGAGGACGAAGTACTACCTTATCCTTATATGTAGCATTGGGTAACAGGTTGTTCATTGTGACCCAGCCTAGTTCCAGGAGATGCTCTGCTTTGTCATCAGACTTGCTCAACTTGCTGTACATGAATCTCTTAAGTTCCAGCTCTGCGATGCCAAGCTGGCCGTCGTCCTCAGTTAAACACCAGTGAGCCTGGGCAAAGTATATCTCAGTTCTCCTCACCACACTGACATCCTCTGGGGTTTTTGGCAGCTCCAGTTTATGTGCCAGCTGAAGCTGGAAGTCCTTAAAACACCTGATAAGGATGTTGAGTTCTTCGCTCTTCTTCTGCATGTTGTTTTTCTCCTCATTGAGCTGGTTCTTCCTCACATTGATCTCTACCAGCTCCTCAGACTGGGCCTTGATGTTGGAGTAAACCTTTTTCTCCAGGAATCTGATCCGGGCAATGTGCTGCCTGACCTCCTCCTGGAGGTGCAAGATGCTGCTGCGCTGCTCCTCATGGTTACTGGAGATGTTCAACTGGAAACGGACACATTGCTCCTTCTCACTGTGCTCCTTGCGTTTGGGTTCGACGGGCAGCAGCAGGTTGTTGAATATATCCAGGATCATAGCATACTGGAATGAGTTAGTGGAGATCTCTAGGTCATGATGGATGAGGGTGATGGTGTCCACAGCCCGGGCCTGTTTTTTGAGCAAGTTCTCCTTCTCATGCTTATTCGGTAGCTCTGGTGGCTTAATCTGCGTGGCCAGCTCTGGGTCAATGTCATGGCTGTAGCTGATGTAGTACATACAGCAGTTACAGCGGGAGATTATACGTTGCAACTGCTGGGCCTCTTTGATCTGGGATGGCTGGTTCCAGTCTGTGGTGGTGTTGACTATTCCTCGCACAGCCTGGCCACTGTCTATCAACTCTAGCACAGAGCCCAGGTTATGCTGCCTGTGCTTTTCTATGTTTTTCACCTCTAACCACCGCTGCCTTTCCTCGTGTTCAGAAGGGTTGGGCTCCATGGTGGCAAAGTACTGCATGTCATTCAGCATGCAAGTCCAGGTGGTCTTCTGCTTGAGAGTGTCGCTGTACCAGGCTGGGTGATGCTCACGCTGAAACAGCTGTGCCTTGCCTGCAGAAGTCAGTACACTGCCTGCCGTCTCTGTGCCACGTAGCATCATCTGACAGTTGACCAACTCAATTAGCCAGTTGCGCTTATAAATGTCGTCAGTCTGAGAGGCTGCGATGCCACACAGCTGGTCGCTCACACAGGGGTCGTCTTCTGAGGATACCACAAACGTATCAGTCTGCTCCTCAATCAGCTTCTGGAGCATTGATGTTCCTTCATTCTGACTTTTCTCTCGCTGGCTGACCGTAGACAGGGTGGGGTTAGTGGGGGCTATGGTAAGAGCCCCCTCTAACCCCTTGGAACATTTGAGCTTCTTGGCTATCCACAGACTGTTCAGAGCCTCTGTGGAGAGGTTCCGCTTCAACACGGCCACATTTCTATAGCTATCAAACAGCCCAATGGCTATGTTCCTATTTGTGGTGGTCCAGGAGGCGCGCAAGTCGACCAAGCACAGCTTGTGTATGTAGGCATTGCTCTCATCGCTAACACTCACCTCTTCCATTTGGTTTCTCTGTCGCTGGTAGCTCAGTGAGGACAGACTGAGCAGGTGAGACTTGTTCACCTGGGCATTCATCTGGTGGTCAGCCATTTCATCCAACGTGGAGGCCATCAGGTGGACAGTTAGCTCTGTTAGTTCGCTAACCATCTGGGTCAATTTCCATTCTGAGATCGGTCTTCTTTTCACAATACTAGCCGGTGAGATAAGTGTCTGTGCTCCTGTGGTGAAGACATGTCCTTTCTTGCACTCCACCTGGATACCATTCTGCTGGGCAGGGGAGGCCTGGTAACACACTTGTAGTTGAGGGAAGGCAGCAGTGAAGGATAACTGCTTAAAATGTTGATTTAACTTCTTCCCAATGGGCGTGAGGTTGTGGAAGAGCTTGCCTCTGCAGATCGGCCAAGAAACACTGGTCCAAGTGGCCAAGAATGTCTGCATCCATTGCAGTGTGCTGCTATACAGGAGGATCCTGGGCTGATAAGGCCCTGTACCAGAGTGTTGGTTAAAGTCCATGGAGATGTCAAGGTTGAGGTTCTCAGAGCGGAAGACTCTGTAGGAGTCATGACAGTTTCCTGAGGTCTTATATGTAACATTCTCTGCACAGCAGAGCATTACAGCATGATGGTCATGGGGGTTACCTTGGCAGAGCCACAGCAGGTTGAGGGTAATGTGTAGATTGGGCAGGTGTAGGAAACAGATGTCATCATACTTTGAGGCTGTCCTGACATTAATATCCATGTCCCCTTTGAAAGTAAACTGCCCAGGGTTCCAGGCAAAGTTTAACTTATTACTTTCCCAGTGCATATTTTCAGTTGTATTGTATGGGTCCTTTGTAGCCAGCTGGTGAAGGTTGAAATGATCAATATCCATTACCCATTGTCCATGCAGCCGAAAACGTATTTTGTCCCACCAAGCCAGGGGAGGTGAAGGATCCTTTGTGGGTTTTGTCAGTATCTGAAGCAACTGGCCCATCAAAGCACAAGCAGGGTGCCAACATGGTCCCCACACAATAGTGTACAGTGATATGTTAGATTTGAAGTCGTGGTAGAACTTGAGTGGCAGCAAATTTCTGTTGACTGTCACGTCTCCCCACGGTGAGCCAAGAGGCAAAACGTCTTTGCAATAAGTCTGTCCGTGTCCATCCTGCTGTGCGCCAATGAGACGTCCTGACAGCTCCCAATCTCGGATCTCAAACAGGTTGCGTGGGTAGTCCCGAATTGTCACCATGAAGGCACCGAGTTTAAACTTGACAACACGACACCACTGGACCACCAAAGGGAGTCCCTCTCTGGGGAAGGGACTGATCCCATCAATGTCCCTCAGCTGATGCCTCACTTTTTCTGGCCCGTGTTGTGAGTCGTCGGCCAGGACCACCAGCTCCAGTTCTGACACCCTCCAGTCTAGGAGGGACTTCCTCATGGGCGTGTTAGCATAGAGAAGGCGTGAGCGCTTAATGTAGACCTCAATCTTCTCCTTGTCCAGCAACGTGTACACCTCTTTGATTGTACTGGCAGGGAGCAGTTGCCCGTGCTGCTTGCGCATCTCCTTGTCCAGCAGCTGCTGCCGCTTGGTGATCTCTGTGCTCTCATCTTTCATGAGCTCGTAGTTGTCGTGCAGCTTGGTTTCGAAAATGTTGTCCAGGAAGACAAAGGAGAACTGGCTGATTTTGAAAACGAGATCAGGTGGCAGTCTTTGGTTGATGGTGGATGTGTTTGTTGAGCTGTGCGTGGTCTTAAGCCACTTCTGCACACTGATGGCCTTGTCAAACGTGTCAGAGAAGTTGTACTTGTAAGGGATCTCCACAGCCAGGCTTGGGCAGGTGAAGACCCAGACGCGGTTCTGAGGGGTGGTGAGTAAAGGGAAGGGGTCTCTGTTCAGCTGCATGTCTGCTGGTGGCTCCTGGTGCGTCTGGACATCGAGCTCTTTGAAAGAGAATAAGTCATTGCCATCAAAGTTGAGGTACAGGTGAGATGAGTGCATGTGGACGGACTTGGCATCCATTGAGAGGGAGAGGGCTTGCGTGTGCAGGATGATGTAGTGCAACTCACTCAGGTGGGCCCTCAGGTGTGTGTGACCAAGATAGACACACACACACAGGTCCCTGCCCTGGCCTGATGACCTTTCAATGCATGTCAGTTTGACTGGATCTTCCGCATCCTTTTCTTCACAAAGCATAGTCCACCAGGCACACACTTCGGTCACATGCTGGTATAACAACATATGGTCAGATGGTGTCCATTCCACACTGAGCTCCTCCTCCTCACATTGAGCTTCTAAAGTCCAGTCGGTAGAGTTATGATCGAAGGCTATGGCGGTAAGTTGGAGAACAGGTTTTGAGGTTTGCGAGGCCGGGTAACAAGTCTCCATGTTTTCTGTGAGTGTCTTCAGTAGAGACAAACTAACACCCTGTAGAGATACGCTGGAACTCTTCCCAGTACACTGGACCCTACACGTGTCAACACGCAAAGACAGAGCACCTGCCAGATTAGAATATGTGAACACATTGACATCATCCAGACAACACTTCAGTTTGAAAAGCAAGGGTAGGTGGACAGAGGATGGAGTGTGGTTAGTCTCATCACTAAGCAGAGACACAGAGACTACATGGGATTGTTCTGGACTCTTGTCACTTGGCAGCCTGAAGAGGGACAGCATGCGAGACAGGCACAGCGTGTAGGTCTCTGAGAGCTCCACTTGGAATCCCTTCAAATTGAGCTGCACGCTTAGACTTGGAGCATGGCTGCCAGACTCCATGTGGGGTCTGTTGAAACTTCCCTGAAGACTGAGGGAGTCTAGGATAAGTGCTTCTCCCCATATATGTTTCCCGGGTGGGTGAGGGGCCTGTTGAATATGGGAACCTTGGCCCACCGTCCACCGGAAGTGGTCCATGGAGATGTCCTTAATTTTAATATCATCAAGCAGATGCTGCAGTTCTGCACTGGCTGATATGAAGCCCAGGGAAAATGGTGTGGTGTCTGCCAGCTCAACGGAAACACTGACGTTGGACACAGAGGACCTGATCATCACAGGGGCATGTAGGTGAGGGAAGCAACCTTTTCTGTGCACTGCTGTCCTGTGAATGAGCTCTTCCCATGGAAGTAGGTCCAACCAACCAGAGACGTCCTGGTGACGGTAATGGATTATGCAGGTGTTGATTGTGACTGACCCTGAGATATCTATTGATTTTACCTGCAGGTCAGTCCTGAGGGTGTTCAGGCAAAATATTCTTTGTCTACTTTGAGAGAGATGTCCATTTTCTAAAAGGAGCTCCATGCTACTAGCAGCACAGAGAAAAAGAAGCTGCTCGCTCTCACACCCATAGGCCAACTTCAGAGACTTCAGTGTCCAATTTAGGTATCTTTCTTGGCTGTGCATTGACAGAGTTATATTGGTGTTCTCAAATTCCACATCGACCTTCTGGGGAATCAGCTGATGGATGAACTCAAAGCTTTCACCAGCAGATGCATTGTGTATGCTCTTTGAGGATGGTGGGGGTAACAGAACCTCACTTGGGAAGACGCCCTCATGCAACTCTGCTGTTAGAGTTTTCACACACAGGGACAGACATCCTGGCTTCAGTTCTGGCAAGCTCACATCTCCAGAAAGCAGCAGGCTCAGGGACACTTCAGCAAGACATATGTCTGATACATTGCTTTTAAGCACTTCACTGCTTAGCTGCCTCACAGAAAGGTCCCATGCCAACCTTTTACTCCGGTGGTCAAGTAACATAGAAATTCCTTTGATAGTAATGTGCCACCGAGAATTTGCCAGGGTGAAGTTCAGCAGTGTCACATAGATAGAGTCAATGTGAATTGACAGCAGCTTTGAAAGAAACAGTAGGGCTTTGGGAACTTCTCCTGACTCACTCTTCTTCACAAGAGGTCTAAGTGGCACCTGCACATCAAATCTCACCCTGGTTATGCCAACACAGAATACCAGGTACCTTGGCAAGTCTTTGTTCAAAAGTTTACTTGAAATCCAAATTCTGTCAATCTCCAGTGTGTGCTGGGTATGAAACTGGATCCTAATTCCCCGGATCTCAGTCAAAGTCCAAGTCCCTACTGATTTGATCTTCACTTCAGCATGTAATGCATTCTGGAACCATGATACGATTACAAAATAACATATATACCACCTGATAAAGACAGGGATTAGGATTAGCAGCACAAATGTGAAAAAGAAAATCAGCAAGAGAGACATTCTGTCCCAAACTATTGACACCAAAGTCACGGCTCATGGGTCACAAACAAAAAGGGAAATCCAGTTTATCTGTTTTTATTTTGTATGTCTTTGACTGTGTCACCCTCCTTATTATTACGTAGTTATTTTTATGTCTCACTCTCTTTGTCTATCTCTCTGTCCGTCTATCATTGTCTTCATCTTTGAAATCTCTCTATAATTCACTGTCATTCACTGTATCTCTTAGTCTCCCTATCCCTCTGCATCAACTCACTTATATTGGTTTAGCAGAGCTCTGGTCTGATGTCACACAACGACGTCACACAACAACAACCATACGCTATTGGACATTGCATTACATTACATTATCTGCACACGTTTCCATATTAAATGGCACTGGATACAATGAACTCCGATGCCGCATTCCAGAGCAGTTCTAATGCAGATGGCAGACCGTTAATGGTACGTGGCTGCCAGTGGTTCTGTACCGACCTGGAGGATTTATATGCTCTCTTTTCCATTGAAACAAAAGTACTTGGATTCATTAATCCAACCTTAAGTGGGCCAGAGAAATGTGTGTTCTGCAGCATATGAGACCTCCACATATTCTGGAAGTACGGTAGGTCTTTCAATACCTGTGTACTGGCACTGTGATGTTATGTCATTGAGTTAATGGAAGCATAGTCAGTTGGGCTTCCATGTGGATTTTGGACTTAAATGGTGCATTACATTTGCCTTTACATTCCCCCATTCACATACCGACGGCGGAAACCATGCAAGGCACCAGACTGCTCATCAGGAGCAGTTATAGGGGTTCTCTGTCAAACTTCGACAGTTACCTGGGAATCGAACCAGGAACCAAGGACCCAAGGATTCCCGAGCGACTGTGCTACCTCTTCCTCTTCTTGCTAGAAGATCCCGAGGGATTTGGCCTTCTTAGCTTCCGCCCCTTCAGATGCATTTCCCTGAGGATTAGAACTAGAAGCAGGTAAATATAGTGCAAAGAACTGTCTATCAAGTTCTTTCTCATAGTCCCTCTTCACAGCCTTGGCGAAGTCTAGCCAGGTCCAGATCTTGTTGCGATACACCAGATCAGATCAGGTTTGCGAGGCCGGGTAACAAGTCTCCATGTTTTCTGTGAGTGTCTTCAGTAGAGACAAACTAACACCCTGTAGAGATACGCTGGAACTCTTCCCAGTACACTGGACCCTACACGTGTCAACACGCAAAGACAGAGCACCTGCCAGATTAGAATATGTGAACACATTGACATCATCCAGACAACACTTCAATGGACTGAGAACGTGTGTATCGGGTGGCTGCTCCATGAGCGCAGTTGACTGTAGCTGTGTAACTCCATTCTAGAGGTGTCTTTTGTACGCAACTGGCAATAAGCTTAATCATCATGTATCATAAAGCGTGATGTTGACAACAAGTTGACAGGGAGAAGGCGTCGTGGCTATCCACCCTGACATGTTTTTCCCTCCGAGCTCTTGGAGAGGATCCGTCTTGGCTGGCTGTGAGGGCTGTCAGACAAAACAGGATTTCATAAGTCCAGTCTAGTCCAATTACACAAGATATTGCATTACGATACGTGTCTTACCCTCTCGCAAACACAAGGAATGTTATGGACAGTAGCCTAACAAGACTGAAGTGAAGGCAAACATGTTATTGATCTTAATGGTCTTAATGGTTTCCACAGCTAGCCTAGTGTTAATAAATAGCTTCATGGTCATATTGATTTGAAGGGTCAGGTCCGTTATTATTGCAGCGCAGGTTCTAATGACTAACTAATGTAAAAGAAGGGTGTGTAAAGATTAAGGTGTAACTCTTGTGGCGTTAATCAATTTTGTTCAGTACAATAGAGCTGATACATATATACATAGCCCCACAAAGTGACGATGCCTCACAGGAGGTATGCTGTAGCAATGGTTCTCAAAGTGGGTTATAGGGAACCCCCGGGAGTCCTGGGTTCCAGAGGGTTCCCAGATAAATGAGGAATGGTTTAACCACTTTAACTCTATTTCATGCTTCAGCTATTTGAAAATAGGTGATCTACAAACTCACAGCTCGTCGTGACTCCGAAGTGTTGTGGGCTTGTAGATCTGCCATTTACAAAACATTTCTAAACACGTTCTTTTCAGATGGCCGTCCACGTCCACGACTGAATACATATACATGTGGGGGTCCTTGACATGAAAATGTTTGAGAACCATTGTGCTATATTAGCACATGCTTACATGCTTATATCCTGTACATTGAAAGGCTTCTCAATTAATAATTGACTCACAGTAATACGGCAACTAGCCCTCGGCATGTGTATGTGGGGCTGACCAGTGGTGGAAAAAGTACTCAAATGTTTTACTTAAGTAAAAGTATCAGTACTGCAATGTAGAAGTAGGCCTACTCTGTTACAAGTAAAAGTCCCGAATAAAAAAAATCCAAAAAAGTACAAAAGTATTGGTATCAAAATGTACTTAAAGCACCAAAAGTAAAAGTACTAAAATGTTTGAAAATAGCAGATCTACAAGCTCACAAGGCGAGCTTGTAGGTCTATTTTCAAATGGCCTAGGTATAAAATAGGGCTAAAGTGGTTAATGTATGTTTTTTAATGTAATAATTTATATAAGTTTTCAAATAATTGTAGTGGAGTAAAAGTGCAATATTTGCCTCTGAGATGTAGTGGAGTAGAAGTAAAAATATAGACAATTGGAAATACTTCAGTAAAGTCAAAGTAGCCTAACTCAGAATTGTACTTAAGTACAGTACTTGAGAAAATGTACATAGTTACTTTACACCACTGGGGCTGACTGCCTGGGAACAAGAGGCCACAGATTAAACAACAGACAGACACAGGTTGTGTGAATGTAAAGAGGATTGGTTCCCTGTGCAACAGTCTGCGGGACAAACAGGCAGATGAACAATCAACCAGCTGCAGCCCTGCGGCAGACAACAGTTTACCATAATCTGCCTTGATCTCTCGACGCCTTCGGTCTGATGATGATCACCTCTTCTACAAGCTTTTCTTTCTGTCCACTCACAAATCAATCATCCGGATGCATTGTATGGCCAGCCACAATCCCATTATTATTATTATTATTGGTTATGCTATTTGTACATATGTAGATACCTTTTTGTTTTGTTTTATTCTTTCTTTCTTTCTTTCCCCCTATGGTCCCTCCCGTTCATAATTGTTCTTTCTCTTTCTGGAAACAACAAAAACAAAACGATGGAGCTTGCACAAAAACAAATTTCACCCAATATTTTACACCTGTAAACCTGTGAAGTGACAATAAATATGATTCTGATTTTGATTATCCCATCGTATCATCATCATCACCCACAAACTCATTATGCTATGCATCGTATCGGCACCAACAAACAAACTTTTTTTCCCCATGCATCATATTGTCCACAAACTCATTATCCTATGCATCGTATCGTTGCTTTCGTACATGGCTTTCATTTACGTTACAATTCATCTGCTACCCACTGACCTCTGCACTCTCCAGTCATCTCCTCTGCCTGTTATCACCCCCCTCTCTGTCTCTCTCTCACTACCTCACATCTGCCCCCCCCCCTCTCTGTCTCTCTCTCTCTCACTACCTCACATCTGCCCCCCCCCCCTCTCATCCTCCTCGTAACCCCATATCCTCTCATCTCTTCTCCACGTCCCCCCTCTCCTCTGATACAACCAGCCAGACTACGTAAGAGGGGCTTTACTGCGATCATTACTCCCCCTTTTATCATTAATCACTATATGCCTGCTCGGTACCCCCCAGTTTGTCCCATATAATGAGGACAAATTGTAGGTCATCTGGCAGACGCTGCAGTGGGCCTGACCAATCAAAACAGTCATTTTGGTGACAGAAGACCTCCCTAAATCAAATACTTAAACTAAGGCTGGTCACACAATAATTCAATATACCACAGACCAGACACATAAAAGACCTTTGTTCCATTTGTAAGATGAGGACATCAGGGTGGCGACCCTCACAGTGGATGCTAACAATTACACAATCCTCATTTGACTGGCCTAACCCCAAGTAATTTGTCGTTGTTGGGTGGTGTTGGATGTCCAAATCATTGCTTCTTTTCTTTTTCTTTTTTTTGGCTTTTATGCCATGGATAGGACAGTAGGCTGACAGGAAATGGGGAGAGAGATGGGGAGTGACATGCAGCAAAGGCCGAACCCGCGTCGCGCTGTCAGGACACACCGAGCCCAGGTGCCCGGACCGCCACGCCGGCGGCCCAGGCCAAACCATTGCTTTTCTATTATTTTTTTTCTTAAATTAAATCATGAAAATAGCCGAGCTACAAGCTTGTGAGCTTGTAGGTGCCATTTTAACTACATTTATGCCACACTATGTTATATTGTAGGGCATTCATTTACCAAAAAAACATAAAAAGTTTAAATATGGTACACATTTGGTTGGTCAAGTCATTTCCTCGGTCTGTTATGAAGTCTGAGACATTGTAAAACGTTTTAAATGAACACTCCAGAGTCTACCGAGTACCATGGTCAACAAAAGACAAATCTGTTTTAGTCAGGGTTACTTTTCTATGCCAGTATCCCCGGAGAGACAAGTTGTACAGTGAAATCATAGTTCTTTTATAGTACCTCAATGTGCACTCAGGTTGAATGGCTTACAGTGTGAGACACTCATGATGTAGCCTCATTCACCTGACCTGATTCCTTCATATCCACCACATTAGCTACCCCACATGATGTGTACACGCACGCACGCACACACTCACTCACTCACTCACTCACTCACTCACTCACAGACAGACAGACAGACAGACAGACAGACAGACAGACAGACACACATTCATGTATGTATAATGTGTAAGTTATGAACACATCCATATTCCCTCTCTCTCTCTCTCTCTCTCTCTCTCCAGCTGCTAAGCCCTACATTGCACAGACGCATAGTGATACAGATACACATTCACACTCACACCGCATGCACACCATATGCGTGCACAACACACACACACACACACACACACACACGCGTAGTCACGTATACATGTAATGCCCTCCCCCATCACACACGTGTTATGCATGAGAAGACAGATTCTCGCACATGTCCATCCACATGGCAGAAGACCCTCTGTTCCATCCCACCACTCACCACCACAATATAAAGAAGTTTCCCTAAATTATCATCTGAATACAATGATTTGTGTCTGGATACACAGTACAATAATCAGTGTTCATTTATCAATTTATAACTCAAAAGAATGTTGCTATTTTCTTATCATGTTGTTAGCAGCTCTCAGCTGTTGCTGGTGTCCAATATTTTATATTCTTCATGAAATCATTACACATGATACACCCATGATATGTTATTATATGTTATTGGGCAGGGGTAAAGTTCCTGTCTTCCACCATGGAGTCTAGGGGTTTGTAGCCTCCACATTACCTGTGGTAGATGAACCATTATTCATAGTAATAAGAATATCACCAATAAGAATGTGTCGCGAATCTCACGATTAATAACAATAAGAATGTCTCGACAAGAGCAGTGAGGAGAGAGGGAAAGCAAAGGTTTATGCAGTTTATTTAAATAATTAGTCGACACGTTATTGCTGATAAATATGTTCAAATAACTCTTGTCGTGTAAGCCATGAATCCACAGCCTCCTGGCTTTCTTCATAATGTCTCTGCTCAATGTGCAGCTGTAACAGGTCATCAATCAATTTGGGGCTCCCAATGCACAGAGCGCTCGGCTGTCCATCATGCTTTAATAGGTGGTTTTAAAAAAGAACCTACCTGAGAATGAGCACGTAATTATTAAGTTGATATGTCAAGATATCACAGAATTCTCTTGGACATGAATGAGGAGAGATTACAGGCAAATGGCATGATTGTGACCTGCACCAAAGCCACTGTGTGGGTATAGTCCACTTCTCTTTTCCATTTGATGTTTCGGTAACTGGAGAGATTTTGTTTCCACCACGTCTCCTGACATCATTATAGCACAAAATGAATGCTGCTGTTGTAGATGGACACATGCTTTCACTTCATGCACGAGCAGATCCGTTTCCTCAGCAGAAAATAGTTTGCGTCTCCTCCAACTTGCCAAATTACGTAATTCAAACAAAAATGTGCCATGGTACCCCACAATAAAACCCAGCCTTGAGGTGAGCAGGTGAGTACCATTAATATAACCATTGGTGGCCACCCACAGAGACGCACTGCGCCAATGCATTGCAATGTGCATTGCAATGTCCACATCTATCAAGCCAAAATGTCAATTATCTACCCATTTAGCTCCTACAGTGATGAATGATTTAACCCCTGTGCTCATTCATATTAGTTGGGAAACAAGGATTTGAAGTGTGATGAACTCTGTCTGGATAACAGTATCAGCTCACTGTCTGACTAAACTATGATGCAATGTCTCTCTCTTCACCTCCCGCCCCGTTGATAAAGCTCTCCTGTTCATCAGTTCTCCCTCTCCCATGAGAACAGCCAATAGAACAGGGTTCTGCATTCCTCAGTCCTTTGATCCTGAAGTCCCTGTAGAAATACACAGTGATACACAACTAAATCCTCTGTGTTAATTTGTAACTCTGAGTGTACAAATGTAACAAATGTTACACTGATATTGTGTGTACATATACATATTATTTGACTGCCACTTTTGTGAGCATTTGGTTTTCATTTGGTGTATCCATGCTAGCATGTACTGCAATGTCACCACACAGTATATAGGCCAAGTTTAATCCCACCCCCCACCCCACACACACACACACACACACACACACACACACACACACACACACACACACACACACACACACACACACACACACACACACACACACACACACGTTTCTCAGACATGTTTAATTTAACAATGCTATTACAATGATGTTACGTGTGGGAGTTACAGTAGCTGTGTTGACCACTTAAACCCTAATTTGTGGTATACATCAAAAACCTATATCTATTTTCGCCAGATACAGACCAGGCCTTGTGATTGCTGCCGATCATTGGCGCCCCCCAAGGGGCAACCCGACCACAGTTTGGGAAACTCTGCAGTAGAATGTATTCATCAGATACAACTACAGCCTACTGCATCTCCCTGTTGGCTTGACCTCACGAAGCCAATGCCTCTCTATAATTCATCTACCCCTTTACATGCCTCACATACACACACACACATGCGCGCATGCACACGCAGACACACACACACGTGTACAGACACACACACACACACACACACACACACACACACACACACACACACTAGCACAAACATGCCTTCGTGCCTACACGCACGCACACACACACACACACACACACACACACACACACACACACACACACACACACACACACACACACACACACACACACAGCTGACAAAACTGCTTACAGAGTGACTGTGTGCATATTTCATGAGTTAGACTTGCAGACCAATCTTAATGGAGAATCGTAGTCGAATTATGGGCCCATGGGTGCCATGTTTCAGTGCATACCCCAGCATGAGAGAGCAACTACTGTGACACACTTTTAAACAAACACACACACACACACACACACACACACACACACACACACACAGACATCAGTGTGCTGATATCATTGAAATATTTCTGTCCATTCCTTCTTCAAATACACAAAAATGCCAGAGGAGAGTGCATCAGGTGCATATGTGTACACAATAAAGTCCTCAGTGTTACTTTATCTATTTGTAACTTAATATTTGTACATTTTAGTTAGATACTGATACTGAGGATTTTACTGTGTACTCACTGTGTGTGCACACAGAATACAGTCCGTGCAATATGTTTGAAAAGCCCCCCCCCCCCACCTCACTTTGTTAAACGTAAATTATTCCTGTCATGACATGTCTGTCACAGTAGACACTTTGGCACGTGCACACTTTTACACACACTTAAGAAATGGCACACCAGCCTGCATTAAACAGGCAGTGTGTGTGTCGGGGGGCATCATCATTATCCTCCACATCTTCCATGCAGAAGTCAAGGGTGGATTCAGCGCCAGGCTCTTCACACACAAGCCTGTGCAGGTTAGACATACTTCATCTGGCTAGCAGCCATGGTAAGCACTGTCTGAATCTTCTGTTACACAGTACAGTAGAGTTAAATTAACATTGTGAAAGACTGGCACTCTCGCAGAGGAACATTCTGTGCTCTTTCTTCCCCTCATCCCTGGTGATGTATCCCCGCCTCACCTTGAACATTTGTACCATTCTCAAGACAGACCTCTTAAGTAAATGAATGCCTTCTAAACATTTTTAAGTGGACAAGCGCATTTTGCGGCCCCGCAGGCCCTGACCAACAAAAGAAAAAAAGCATTTACTCCAGCCCTGAGCCGTCGCACCTTAATAATGCACTCCTCTTTCATTTTTCATCCTCGCAAACTTTCTTTTTCCTGCCTTGTAAAATTCAGAGGCTCATATTGGCGACCTAGTTTGCACGCCTAGCCTCTGAGCCATAAGAGAGTTGGTTCCTTTTGAAGATGCATTGAACAGCGCAGCATGACAAGCCCGTTATAGAGTAAGAGGAGGAGAAATCACTCAATTACCAACTGGAAACTCTGGAGGGGGAAGGAATGTGCAATATTCATTAAATGATAGCAGCAGATGCAATTCCAGAGTGCTGTTAAGTCGCATCAATGCTCTATTCTGTTTCTATATAATAAGTACTCTTAACAGAAAACATATTAATAGGTACAGTATATTGATATTGATGCAGCTCAGTAAATTAGACAGCAGAGTAGGTAATGGTATCCAATTCTATTTTAAAGAGCGGTACAGAAACGTGTGAACATTGACCCAATACTAGGTAACATGGTTTGATTTCTTGTGCATGGTCATTACAGTTTATACTATTTATTACACACACACACACACACACACACACACACACACACACACACACACAC
Organism: Gymnoscopelus microlampas; assembly: GCF_963454915.1. Lineage (NCBI taxonomy): Eukaryota > Metazoa > Chordata > Actinopteri > Myctophiformes > Myctophidae > Gymnoscopelus > Gymnoscopelus microlampas. The sequence continues at coordinate 46,371,902 of NC_139947.1, read as the reverse complement.
ACACACACACACACACACACACACACACACACACACACACACTCCTGCTCCTTTGTGGTGTTGCCCGAGTTCCCTACTACACCACTCAGTATAACATATCTCTGCAACAGTATAAGAAAAAATACAGTGAACTTATATACACTTGAATTGCAATCATTGCTAAGGCTCAATAATCTTTCTTTTTTTTGTTTGTTTTGCACAGCCCCAAAGCGTACTCCATCCAAGTAATAACAATTTGCACAAGCAGCCAGAAATACAACTAATCATTATTGCCAATACAGATAATTTAATTTAGTTGTTTGTGGTCGCTTATGCTGCTGTTGAGACTGATCCTGCTGCATTCTATAGATGCTAGGGAACAGGAACAATCTTGCACTGCTGTTCCTTGATTTGATTTCCCAACCAACCTTTAGATGCCAGTGCATGCATAAACTCATGTACTAGATACATGCACAAACACATACAAATGCAAATCCAAATGGGACGCAGATGCGAGCGCACACACACACACACACACACACACACACACACACACACACACACACACACACACACACACACACACACACGTGCAGTGGATAGTGCACTGTACACACTCACACACGTGCACATAAACATGCATGCATGCCCATGTACCCATGCAGATGAGCACATACACAAGTACATGGCAAGCACACAAATACATTGAAAAAGCTCACAGAAGCAATGTCACAACAATACACACACCCTTATATACTTATGCACACACACACGCACACGCACACACCATTCCTTACTACAATGGTGAAATATTCATCCAAGCTCACAGCAGGACAGAATGAGAAAGACACAGTGAGGTGGGGAGACAGGCGGAGAAGAAAAACAGCTCGGTTCAAGAATCTGCATCTAATCAGTGTTCTTCAGAATCCCAGCATGGGACCCAAGTGGGGTCATGGTACCCTTAAAACAAATTAAATTATTCCACAGAAACAGCTGATAGGCCCTCACTGAAATGGTCTGATTTTGTAACAAGCTCGCTTACTATGTCCTGTACATCGCCATCGCAATTCCAGCTCCCTGCAATTGGAAGATAGGCTGAAATAAATTGCTGCAGGCTTTATATGATAATGCACTAAAAATAGAGGCAATTTTGTGAAGAGAAATCTCCACGTTATCCTGCAATGTCATTCTGGGCCCTGAGAGGAGAGGAGGAAAGACATTTTCCTGAAAATTCAGGTCCCTGGAGAAAGCAAATTGAAAAGTGATCCAATTGCGATGACACTATCTGGGCAAACACAGACTCAATGTGGTACAACACAATTGGAACATGACAGGATGTCGCAGCACAAATGGCATATGATCCTCTGTGACATGTTTCATTCTTTATGTATGGCATGTGAGCGTGGAATTACTTCAAAAAGCTCTGCCATCTCTCTGCCACTCTAAGACATGTCATTCTGTGTATCTGTGCTGTATGACATGTGTCTTTCTCTCTGTATATCTGCGCTGCATGAGAGTTCTCTCGCTTGGGGTAGGAGGCAGAGTTCATTGTGTGCACTAAGCTGCATTTTCGATTCATGTGAGTGGGAGCCTGCACATTGAAAAGCACACAAAACAATCAGCCTGCAGAGGAGAAGAGGTGTGTGTAGGTGTCTGTAGATCTTTCAGCTGTAAAAATTGTCGTCCTTTTACCTATACGAAGGAGTAGCCTTAGCTACACCTAAAGGGCCATTAACAGGCAGTCAGTGGAAGCAGCGGGTGAAGGGGAGGTGTGTAAATACTAGCCTGGCATGGTCAGACTAATATCACTGCCTAGATATTAGTCTGGAATCTGTGTGGAACCTGCATTTCCCAGGGGCAAATTAAAAAAATGCCTCTGGTGATAAACCCGCCCCATATTTGCATACTGGGCTCTGATTGGTCCCTCACAACTTCGGAGGGAGAGAAATAAAATCTCTTTTGAGAGGGGCCAGACCTAATCTGCCAAGGGCAATTTATTTTGCAATGGCAGATTCGTCTGGAACCAGGCTATGTAAATACAATAGTTGTCCGAGATAAACAAAAGCTTTTCCAAAACCGTATACAATTTGGCAAGAATAATGATTTATCTCATTTAACGAATTAGCCTGGGGTACTAGGGGTAGGGTAATTGCATGCTCTGCAGAAGTATGGTCTTTTATACTGTACATTTGGATGGTTCTTCTTGTACTGAGGTGCCATTAATATATGTACCTCTTTATTGTTTTTGTCACTATTCTTTATGGTTTTATTGCTGCCTTATGTGTGTGGATTCTTTCTAATGCACTGATGGGAAAAAAGAAAGTGTGTGTGTGTGTGTGTGTGTGTGTGTGTGTGTGTGTGTGTGTGTGTGTGTGTGTGTGTGTGTGTGTGTGTGTGTGTGTGTGTGTGTGTGTGTGTGTGTGTAGTACTTTCATGCTGTTTGGACACCAAACATGTTCTCTCTTTACTGAGTCAAAACAGATTGAGCAACATACACCCCCCATCGTTCACAGAGAAAAAGCTTTGGAGGTTTACGGAAGCAGCTTTTATGGACATAGCTAGAGCCAAAAGTGGGCTGCATTCTGCATCTCTAATTAGACTTGGGGTTTTGCTCTCTGAAAAGCTCCTCCGCCAGCTGAATAGGATGAAAGAAAAAAGGATGAAAAGTGAAAACTGACAGACAGAGGCTGTTTGCAACGTTGTTGTTGCAAAATGATATTATCTACATGAATACCGTGGGTATGTGTATGCCCTCTCTCTTCTCATTCTACTACTCCTGTCTTTGTTCAAGAGACTGTGAGGATGCCGTTGAGGAGAAACAGATTGGGCACGATTCATTACCAATTCCACTCAATTTGGGAACGGGGATCTCTCCACGGGAGGCTTTCAATCACTTTGCTGTCTCAGTTCAATACTTGATTCAAACTTCAATTAAACTTGAATTGTTATGGGAATTAGAACCCTCATTTACTCTGTGAAATGTTCTACGGGGAAGGTCATGCATACAATCTACACATGGAACCATTGTGGAACTCACACATCTAAAATGTGAGATAGCATAAAAAGCAGCGACTGCTGTGGTTATGACAGAGTGTATAATGTACACATGAAGAAAGTATCCTATCATTGCTACCAGTGTTACAAAAATTACTTTGATTTCTGTTAGGCTGGCCCAATTAGCGGCTGGAAATCAGCACAGAGGCATGGTACGGTGCAACCAAAAGGTGTGTTTATAGACGGATTTCCGCGCGACGTCATCACAGAGCAGAATGCGCAATCTGCGCATGCCCGGGTGAAAGGCGCGTTCGAAAATACAGCCCTGAGCGGCAGTGAGCGCACTGGCCAATACAAACTAATAGGCGAGTGTGCTCCGGTGCGTAATTTCCAAACGCACCCATAGGCTTCCCCCTCCTCTGCGCGGTCATATTCCTCTCATGTTTACTAACAGGAAACCCGTCTATTCACCAGCACCAAGAATGACACAAATGGAGCACCCAATGCATGATGGTGTGAAGCTCTCCACCCACATGCCTGTCTAATGATAACTGGCAGCATTCTACATAGCACTTCTCTATATTGCACTCAAACCATACCTACACGTAGTATTGCACTTGCTCTTAAATGTATTGCACTCAGATGTATTGCACTTGCCCATCATGATTCACCACCAAACATTTGTTTACATGTTTCCACAGGTGGAACTCGTCAGGTCTGAGTGGCCAGCTCAGCTGGACAGGAAACAAACACACAATCTTAAAGGTAGGGTAAGTGATATTTTTGGGTTAAAACAAAAAGTATTTTTTTTAAAGGTTAAAGCACTATATTGTGATAGTAATCATTGCTATAGAGTGTTTGTTCAGTAACAGGAGTCTCCCCGTCTCTCCAGCTCTTTAATAAACAGAAAATACATTTTCCGGTAGGTGTCAAAATCTCAGCCAATCAGGAGAAAGTACCCATTTTAAGCTTCATTTTTATAGTGTTCCAGTTCCAATTTTGCCTGCTCATTTCTTAGTGTCATCACTTCCAATTTCACTTGTTTAATCTATATCCTGATTGAGTTCTCTATCCTGATTGGATAAAATTGGAAATGAAACTGAAACTGAAACGAAAATGCATTTTCTGTTTTATAAAGAGCTGGAGAGACATGGAGACTCCTTTTACTGAACAAACACTCTATAGCAATGAGTACTATCAGAATATAGAGCTATTTAACACTTATGTTAACCAAAGAAAATCACTTACCCTACCTTTAAGTCAAAATGTATTTAACCATAAAATCATGACTGTGCCTTATTATTTCTTTCCAGTGCAAAATATAACGTTTATAATTTCCAAATCGCTAATATGCTCTGCAAATATCAATAATCTAACCAATCAATAAGGGTACGATGTAGCCTACATGTGCAAAAATAGGTAACAGAAGACCTCTGTTACAATTTCTTGGAATCAATAGCGTTCTTATCTTGTGGTCTATCTCACCTCATCTATCATCTCAATCATCTCTTTAGACAATGAACATTCTAGTCACTCACTGGCTTCTAAATGTTGTGAGTTTGTGGATTTCACACATGGACTTACAGGGCTCGTTGATGCAACATTACATTACAGACAATATTAATATAATGAAATAACTCATAAAAAAAATATAGGTCTCCCCATTCATTAGTAGGACAATGTCAAAAACCAGAAGCAGGGACTTGTGTTTTCAATGAGTCTAACATTGAGGGTGAAGTTTAATTGACTTATGTAGGAGGTGGCATGTTTATCTAAATTTGAATCAAGCAATTTATAAAATTATAGAGTGTACACAAAAGCCTGTCTACAAAAGTAGACATTGTGGCAACCCAGGGGAATACAGGTGAGATTCACAATAAAACAAGAGGCTCAGAGTCAGTTGGCTTGTTAAATTAAATAGTCTTTTATTCAAACGATTAGGGGGAAAGGGGAATTGGGGCAAAAGCAACTTAGGAATCCTCCCGTCCGGGGCTTCGGCCTGTACATAGACCCCTTAACAGACGACGTCACACTGATAAGAACCAGTATGCGTGCAACCAGTATGCTCTCAATGAAACCCATTCTGTCAGGTCTCGCTAGGACGCGCGTCACTAGCCAACACACAAGAGGGGGTTGGGGTGTGCTGAAACCAGCGCAGCCCGAAACAACAGGTTGGGAATTGATTGCGTGAAACAATCACCTGTGCGTCCAGTCTCAATGTTAGTAAACAAATAATTGGTCTATACGCTACACACAGGTGGGGGGCTCCACAATCCTGGGGGTAAACAGAGAGAGAGCAGTGACTACTATGTTTCAGGGTTCAGTAGGTTTGGAGCTCAGTCGGCCTAGGGGGCAGAGAGAGAGAAAGCAGGTGAGCCACAAGAGTATAAGCACATCCAAGGTGGTTCGAAGTGTTGGAGTTAAGTCTTGTACTCACTTGCAAGATGTCCTTCCTACTAGCTTCCATGTGGAGCAGAGTGATACGGCCTGCTTCCTCATTCCTCCAAACTGACTCTCCAGCCAGCTTGTGAGCCGGCTATTTAAAGGCTCCCCTTGATTGCCTGACTGGCTGCAGGTGAGTCCATTGCCAGGCTCCCAGTGGCTGCAATAGGGCATCGCAGTTCCGCCCACTTCCTGGTGACAGAATACTCAATGCATTTTTCCCATTGACTTTTCCAAAAATATTTATATCAATTAATTTAAGCCTAGAATCAAGCCATCCAGGATCCTGGTGAATCATGACCATAAAACCTTTTTTTCTGTGATTTTTTTTATTTTATATTTAATGATATGATATACTATATTTAATAAATACCCTTTGTTTTGCCGTTTTCAAAAAAGTTTTTTCACAGAATCAAACGTTGTATGGTCATTTATGGTCACAAGGACAATGACATGTGTGAAAATGACAGTAAAAGTTCAGTGACAGTGAAAGTCCTCCAACTTGAACATTCAGTTCAAGTCGTGCAACAATGATTCATTCTGTGACAGTGCAGAACAGTTCTGCAGAGGAACTTGAAGTTCCTCTTGCTGTTTATGGAAGGTAATCACAGAGTGTGCACCAGCAGCTGTGTTGTCAGCTCCATCAGATAATGTCCCACAGTTAAGTTGAGAGTCCGGCTGGCAGCTGCTCTTGCCCGTCATATCTCTGGGTACCAGCTGTGGTCCAACGGTCTTCTCTGAGAGACAACTGGCACAAACACAAACATACGGCACGCACACGCACACGCACACGCACACGCACATGCACATGCACAACGCACACACACCAATTACTGGAGCAACAAACATACAGAGTACCCCCCCGCCACCCGGGGGGCTCATAACACAGAAACACATTAATTTGTATATGCACAGACACACACACACATACACACACACACGCGCGCGCACACACACACATTTTCCCTGCACGTGAGGCCCCATGACTAATCTTCGTGATGACTGCTGGCACATGAGGAGGTCAGGCACATGTTGAGATGCTCACCACAACACATTCCCACAAACAACACTCCTCCAAGACAAGAAGTTCACTTCAGGATTATGATCATCAGAATGAACTTCAGAATCACATCGATCCAATAGGCCTACAGCATGTATTTGCATGGTAGGTGATGTGTACACTTTTTCAACCATGACCCAGCAAAGGGTTGAAGCCTGGGTTGTATACCGAGGTTGTGTCATAATAACACTGTGATTAGTATTCATGAGAAGAAAGCAGATGATGCTGAGACTTGAGGAGGGGGGGGGGGGGGGGGGGGTGAAGATGTAAGCAGATGATTGTGTGCTGTACATAGGGGTTGTACATGCGAAAGGGCCTCCAACCATGGGATGGTGGCTCGGAAGGCTTGGATGAGAATGAGAGGATTTCCAATCTAACTTTTGTCATAAACCCCAAATAAACACAGATTGACACAATATGACATTAGGTGCTACATACTATAAGAAATGATGTACAAAAACAATGAACAATTTGAATATACTATGAGCAGTCTTAGTCAGATATAAATGGTAAAAACAAGAAATGACTAAAGTCATAATATAGCCGCCAGCGGCAGGCTTTTTTTGCCCCAATCTGCAGCACAAAATGTGAAAGTGGTCTTTAAAATGAAATGTCAGCCATTCCAATGCAACCGAAAGGACTCCACAGAGAGGTTCATCGGTTGGCTACCAATATAAAGTGTGTGTGTGTGTGTGTGTGTGTTAACGAAAAGTGCAGTAGAACCTTTACCAGACCATACTGAAGTCTGTGGGTTTCAGATACCACATAGCGTTTATGAAAGTGAAGCTCACAACGTGTCTTTTAATTTCATGCAAGTTTGCCCTTTTCACTACTGGCTTACATGAACAAAATACCCAAATGGGTCCATTTGGTTTCATTAATGTCTTTTCTAATTCAAGTATTCAATAAAAAATGAAAAAGAGCAGATCTACAAGCACACAAGGCGGCGACGCGTTGTGAGCTTGTAGATCTGCTATTTTAATGAAGCATGAAACACGCTGATTGTAGCGTCAGTTTTGATGCTAAAAGCATCATCAATCTTGGAATGGTTTGCATCATTTTAATCACAAGGCACGTACCTTTAAAATGGTATATAGATTGACAATGTAGGTGACACACACGCAAGTGTAAATGTGTTTGTTTGGGGAAAAAACGCCTGTTTCGGCGCTTGTTTTTCATTCACACACACACACACACAGTTCGGATCAAACTCTTAGCCCTCCGAATAGGCTGACAGGAATCACACGTCTTTGTCACAACTCGTGTTTTGTCTTTTTGTAGTTTTATTTCTAACAAATGTCCACAGTACACAGACCACAGATGACACACAGGTCATAAACCTGGGAATATAGAAAATAAACAGCATTACCATATATTCATAGAATATATGATTCACAAATAAACAGCAAGTAATGTAGTACAGTCTATCACAGTAGAACCGAAATAGCAGAAAATGACTACATTACCCATGAGGCATTCTGAACGTACAACGCGTCCCCCTCTACCATTAAGTTACAGTGTCCAAGTTACAATACACAAAATACACCAAAATAATACTTTTCAATGGACTACTTGGGTAGCACTGATAACATTAACCACAGTAAGGTTCATAAAGTTTGTAGATGAGATGTTTACATTGTTAGTTCAGTCACGGTGACGACGTTAGCATTAACGTTAGCCGCATGCTAATGCTAAACGTCCGTTAGCTTAGCAACACGCTAACGGCTCATATTAAGTTGGTTTGGCTAATAATCATTAATCCCAACTAATGCCAACACAGTAATGGATGTAAACGTTCACAGACATGCTTTGGACATTATTATCAGGTTGCATTATGAACCAGCAGTTACACAATACAAGTAGCAGGCCATGCTAGCAGCTAACAACATACCAACTAGCTGTGTGATCCTGACGCAGGTAGAATAGGAATGAACGTCTCCACCATTGTAATATATTTTTACAAGTCACATTATTTAGACCCATTAATACTTTTACAATACTTTCAACCAATACTTTTAACTTAGTGACCTAAAAGTCTTGACACACACACACACACACACACACACACACACACACACACAGTGTTGCCATGTGTACTAATTTTAAGCGACCTCGTGTTCTGTGAAGTTGCTTGTAAATATTGGTAGTTGCTTTTTATTTGTTATTATTTTGTTGTGAGCTTGTAGATCGGCTACTTCCAAATAGTCTATTTTCAAATAGCCGATGCATATAGGTTTAAAGTGCTCATGTAGCCTAATAGTCACTTAAATATTTGGCTTGTTTTCATTGACCTGGTTGCTTATTTCTCTCTCATAAATCTGGCAACCGTGTCTTTGTTTAGACCAGCGAAGAAGGAAATGCGGAAGTGATGTTTTTTCCCGTGTGAAAGACAGTATTATGTTGCGAAAATATAAAGACATTACAGCACCATAACATGGTTAATACATTTTATTGTGGGATGTACAATACATGAAAAGTACGGGTGTAATAACGCGACTTGCGTCGAGAACTAATGGAGAGCGGACATGACCGCGTTTGGCTAAAAACTGTTAGTTAGTTGCTGTTACTATTAGCCAAAATCGGCTAGCGCTGGAAGGAAGCCACTTCACATTAACACATTTATATCATATTTACAAGCCGAGTTAAGCTCTGACATTTAAGTGATATGTAGCCTGATATTACCAGATTGCTATAGTGGGTTTAGAATATTTTAGACGTTTTTTTTCATTTGCTCATTGCTCATTTCAGTTCTTCTGGAAAATCAGCCAGCCCTAGAAGACTGTCTTCATGGGCAGTCAGAGGCGTGTCTAGTCCCATAGCTTGGGAGGACGAGGCCGGCCGTTCAGAGTATGGGAACGTATCCCATTGGCTTAAACGACAGCCAATCACGCAAAAAAAGTGTTCAATACATGTCGGAAATCTGTCGGGTCAGAGTCAGAGTGAATATAGAGCCGCGCTTTCAGCTGGCGGCTAAAAAACTACAATAGTAAGAAAATCTTAAAACGTCTAATAAGTCTGGCAAGTTCAGAAATATCTTATTTAAAGAATGAGATATGAGTCATGCATATACATAGGTGCGTACAGTATATTGTAGGTATGTCAAACAATCTTTGCTATCTTATTAGGCATACACAGAGTTATCTATGGAAAAACATTTGGGCTCACTATTGATTAGTTCTAGATGAGAATTTCCTCAGGAAAAGCGTCTGGTCAGAGCTGATCAGATACATGAAAGGAAGACTGGATGTGATGAACTGCAATAGCCGGAAACAGTTACAGGAGACAGGATACGGAGAGGAAGATGACTGTGAATGAAATCAGTCATACTGATGTTATGACAGGAGAGCGCAGGTAGACAGAGGACCATGTTGCTTCATTGTCTTGGTTATTTAAGCGTCTGTGTGTGTGTGTGTGTGTGTGTGTGTGTGTGTGTGTGTGTGTGTGTGTGTGTGTGTGTGTGTGTGTGTGTGTGTGTGTGTGTGTGTGTGTGTGTGTGTGTGTGTGTGTGTGTGTGTGTGTCAAATCAATTTGGTGACAATAACGAGGCCTACATTGTTGCATTTTGATCAGACTCGTTTTGTGGGTCATCATACTTTTACAAGTCAAATGTTGTTGGACATACAATTCCATATCGCTGGCCCTCCCATCAAAGCCATTAGCAATTGATCTGTTGAGTCTGGCTCGTTTCATTAAGTCCATCTCCCCTGGGTCTATTGAAGGACATGCTGACACACTGACCCTCTGACCTCAACACTATCCAGATAGAGAGCATTGTTAGCATTAGTCCTATGTATTAGCCTATTCGTATCAGCTTATAAAAATGTATTTTGTACTATCGACCACTAATATTGGCCAATTTGGCCAGTTTGCTAGATAGTTTGTACTCAAATATCAATCTGGTCTTTACTTATAATTTCTACTTATTAATTTCTACTTATAAAGTCCTATTCTGACGAATGTTCTGACCAAGGCTGGATGGAAGACAGACGGATCTCAAATTAGAAGAAAAACAGCATCAGGCTATTTAATGACCAGGAATTAACAGGAAATCCACAGGATGGGAATGTAAAATAATCACTGCTTGCCATGTTTGTCAGAATAATTACATTGATAATAATAATAATAATAAATGACTACAAACAACATAAAAGGAACAGATGTGACAGATCGTGAGAGACCCAGAGAAGACGGCATGTGGTCCCAGCCAGGTCTGATCCCATCATCAGATTATGACAGCCAAACACTCCTAATCCAGCACCTCTGCCTGCTGATGCTGCTCACAGCACAGACTACAGCCTGAAGGGTGTCTCCAGCGGCTAAAAGGTTGTAGCAATCACTCAGGTGTGAAGTCACGCCCAGACCAGGGTCTAATTAGTTTGACCTAGGCCAGGTGTGACTACTTACTCAGTAACTACTCAGCCACCACCCACATCATAATGGTCAATGAGGGTAATGGAGGCTCTCTCTCTCTCTCCCCAAG
>NC_139947.1:46340947-46355947 GCF_963454915.1 Gymnoscopelus microlampas | reverse complement strand
TCCTAAGCAGTAGGGTGTTGCTGCTGGCTGTTGGCAATTCATCAAAGCTGTCTGTGATGTCGGGAGGCTGTGATTGTGACGCACAGCCCTGGCCTCCAGATGACAATATTTATCTGTTTGCTTCCTCATTACCCGAGCCTGCCACAGTCCACCATCAAACATCCCCAGAATTTACAAGCATCCAAAAACTACTAAAATCTGGAGGCTCTAAATCATGGTACCTGGTGAGCTTATCTGAAGGTAGTTTCGCAGCCAGACAATTGGAGATCTCTGCCTACCAATACATCTAAGGAAATCTAAATCTAAAATCTAAATATTTTTGAGATGGGGGGTCTGCAGCCAAATACAAAAGGTTTGAGAACCACTGGCCTATGTTATATGGATAAATGTTGATGACTAGAGTTTGACCAGCCCATCAACTCCTCCTCCCCACTCTATCCATCCTCCTATCACACCACACAGCTGCTCCCCCAAATCACAGCTTTCATGGAGATTCATTTTTATTGAGTTGTCACATAAAATGGGTCCCAGGAGCACAAGCATTGTATTACTGGAAGCAGGGGTGGGTTGTGGGGGGGTTCCACTACATCCCAACCTTTTTAGACAATATGATTCTACAGTGTGTGTGTGTGTGTGTGTGTGTGTGTGTGTGTGTGTGTGTGTGTGTGTGTGTGTGTGTGTGTGTGTGTGTGTTTGTTTGTTTGTTTGTTTGTTTGTTTGTGTGTGTGCTTGCTTGTTCATTTGAATACAAGAGAGTTAAAGCTACAATCCGTAAGATTTATGCTCTACCCAGGATTTGAACACTGAGACGTTCTACCACTCTTCCAAGAGGAACTCCCCTCTTCCTATGAGCTTCAGGCAGTACTACTTATCAACCAGAGGGCGTCCTACCTAGCCTGGTAAACCCTCCCTCCGGAAAATAGATTTCCGGAAGGGGGGGGGGGGGTTTACCAGGCTACGTCCTACCCACCAACCAGGGTCTATTTCTCAATGGAAGGGTAAGGAGACCACCTCCAACCACTTATATTGTATTAACATACTCTACCATATTGATTATATATGATATACAATTGTATTCATTAAAATAAGTTGCAAAATTGCAGCTTCTGGGTCCATTTGGTTGAATTTGTACACCGAGTTTACAAATGACAGTCTGTCATCTAAGATAATGTACCAGATGGACCCTCATAAGAGCACTAAAAGAAAACAAAAACAACCGGCAGAGGGGAATGGAACTGCAGTGCATCAGAAAATGATGTTGAAATTAGATTTGACGGGCCAGACACCTGCGTCTGCCCTGCTGGACCGCTACCACACTTCCTATTATAAGCCAGGACTTGGCAGCGGCACTTCCCGTTCTCCCAAATCCAGTGGTGGAAAAAGTACACACATTCTTTACTTCTAAAGCATCAATACTGCAATGTAGTATTGATGTTACAAGTAAAAGTCCAGAATTCGAAATGTATAATAACTTGAGTAAAAGTGCAAAAGTATTGGTATCAAAATGTACTTAAAAGTACCAAAAGTAGGAAGTACTCATTATGCAGAGGACATTTCACAAGTTTTCAAATAAAAAATCTTTTGAAAATAGCAGATCTACAAGCTCACAATGCGTCGCATCGCAACGCATTGTGAGCTTGTAGATCGGCTATTTTCAAATGGCCGAAATGTATATAGGGCTGAAGTGGGTAATGAATGTTTTGTCATAATAATCAAAAACTAGTAACTAAAATGTTCAAATATTTGTAGTGGAGTAAAAGTATAATATTTGCCTCTGAGATGTAGTGGAGTAAAAGTAAAGTACTGAAAATTGGAAATACTCCAGTAAAGTAAAAAATACCTCAAAATTGTACTTAAGTACAGTACTTGAGTAAATGTAAATAGTTACTTTACACCACTGCCCAAATCAGTGCAGAAATTCAGAGAGGCTGGTTACAGCCACATGCAAGAACCACAGCACAGACACCACAAGCAAGTCACTTGCAAGTTACCCAGTATTTTGATTGTGGCTTAACTGGCAACAATAGATTCAGAAACTTTGCCCACTCTTCCAAAACAGAATATCTGCTTTGCCAGGGGAGATATTGCACTTGTGAGTCTCAGGCAGTACTACTTGTATATCAGTCTTAGGCCTACCCAACACCAGGGTCCACACTTCTCAATAAGAGTAGGGAGACTGCAGATGTGCCATTTATAAAATACAATGACAAAAAACAACAGCATTTTAGTCATTAAAATAAGTTGAGGTTAGCAACTTTTAAGATACTGGTGATGATTTTATCAAAACCAAATGAAGGAGAAAAAAACCTGCAAGAAAATGCGTTTATGTTGAAGGAAATGTCTTTATTGTTATTTAAAAGACACCACGTTGCAGCATTTTGGATCTCTCAAGTTCTTTGGGCGTACAGGGCTGGATTCAACAGCACCCTTTGATCAGTGGTTTACTCCCTCCTAGCTTCACAGTGAAGTGATGTTTGTGTATGTGAAACAAAATGACAGATAACATGCAGAGTCCCTTGACCACAATGGTCTTTAAAGTTGAAAAGATAGTGCACGAACGCACGTTTTGCGGTGTAGAATTTGTTCACGTGAGGCGCGGGGGGACGGGGGGGGTTCTCCCTTGCTTCCACGGTGGCAAACAGGAAGCCAAAATAAATAAACAGTCTCACTTCCTTTTTGTACCTCCCCGCACAGAGCAAGGCGCATATGGACACACACAGGTCAGTATTTTCGTATTTTTAACACACCTTCTGTGGCTGCATGTGTGTGTGTGTGTGTGTGTGTGTGTGTGTGTGTGTGTGTGTGTGTGTGTGTGTGTGTGTGTGTGTGTGTGTATAGACTGATTGTGTTAGTGTGGGTTTTACTTTGTATTCTCATGCACAGTAAAAACGGGAGTGTTAATTTGACTTAAATTAAACAAATAGTTAAACCAACACTCCTGATTTATTGTGTTCACATATAAAGTATTCATAATAAAATATGGTCAGATTGCACTTAAAGAACAATGATTCAATTCTGTACATAGTTGTCCAAAAATATTGGTCCATTTTCAACAGCATGCCCAGTAGACAACTTCCTGAGACATTTCCAAAGCCAGTCTTAGACTCTTTAAACATGTACATAGCTTCACTCGTTATCCTTTCAACCCTCTCTCACCGTTTCCAGAACACAAATCAGCTTCTCTTTATCATGCAACACTTACTTCAAGCTTCCCCTCATCACTCATCATTCTGTATCACATGACGCCGCTGGCGTATCCGTGCCCAGGCATACTGGCCGTAGTCAACATCCCTGCTCCGGCCGCAACTCCTTGACCAGAGAGAGGCCTTTGACTGCAGATACACCACTGAACGGATGATGTTTAACTAGACTAGAATGTTATGTCCATTTGGTTACATTTGTACAAACTTGTGTACAAATGTAACCGACCCTTGTATTTTACTGTGTACTGCCACCGTAGTCACTGACTGGAGCCTTTACAGTACACCTGTGTGCATGGAAATGTCAATCTGTATGTGTGTGTGTGTGTGTGTGTGTGTGTGTGTGTGTGTGTGTGTGTGTGTGTGTGTGTGTGTGTGTGTGTGTGTGTGTGTGTGTGTGTGTGTGTGTGTGTGTGTGTGTGTGTGTGTGTGTGTGTGTGTGTGTGTGTGTGGGGTGTTCGATACTTGTGCTTTGTTCAATGTAAAATCCTGGCTATTTTTATTGGTGCTGTAAGTGATATTATTTTGGTTAAAATAATTGTTAAATAGCTCTATATTCCCAAAGTAAACATTGCTATAGACTTTATAGTGTCTGAACGAACACTCTATACTAGCAATGATTACTGTTTTAACCCAAAATATCAATTACAGCACCTTTGAGAGTGTACAAACGAAATGAACCCGGAAGGGTCCATTTGTAGATTTTGTACATTCTCAGACTTACAAATGGATAAAGTAACACTGAGGATTTTACTGTGTTAAGATCACAAAACCAAACTATACACAATACACTTACATGCTGACATATCATATAATAACAGTCTCAAAGCCACGGTGTGTTTTTTTAAATACAAAAATGTGTTTATGGAAGATTTTCTTTGTGAATGTTCACAGTATCAATGTGGTGGTCCCGCTGGCACGCTTGACACTCACACACATTATACAGTCTCTAGCCTCCACCCCTGCTAGCTTTGAGAAGCGCATTATAGCTTTCTGGTACCCATACACACACACACACACAGACACACACGCACACGCACAGTACCTTAATATGAGGAACCACAACAAAAAATTAGATCCTCCACCTTCATCAATCATCATCCTCAGAATTTGCTCCATTATTGCTTGCGAGTACAAATGTTCTTGCGGCCATCATCCTTTTCGTCTCCAAAGGGAAGCAGTCCTGACTTGCAGCCCAGATCAAATAAAACAACTTCTGCTCTATGATTCCCCTTTAAAGATGTCTTATGCTTCACAGGCAACATAAACTATCAACCACTGTACTGTATTATGCATAAACATGATGTAAGGCAGCAGAAGATGAACATACGGACAATTAGCTTCACTTCTTCAGATGAACATATTTTTATACACACTCAGAAAAATATATTTATATATATATCAAAGACTAGCCCCTCAATGGCCTGGGGGATTATTCAATAAATAAGAAACCTTATGTGGCGAGAGTCTGTCTGGGTATCACTCCAGTACCTCTCCTTCAAAGTCCTGTCTTTTTTTGAGGGTCCGTATGCCGTCCCATGTCCCATCCACAGTCCGGGAAGTTTAAACATTAGAGACGGCGGTGCTAGTGTCCCGCGCCTGGCGGATGCCGTACAACCACTTGATGACGCGGGCGTTCCTCTCGATGACAGAGATGCCGTAGGGCACCCGTTCGTTGGCCTTTGGGGCCGCGTCCTCATCATCGTCGTCCCCTTCCTCCCTAGCCCGGTCCCCAGCTACATCCCCGCACTCGGAGCTGGGTGTGCTGACGCTGCGAAGCTTGGAGACAGAGACAATGTCCGAGTTGGCCCTGGTGAAGCGCTCCACGCCACCCATGCATTCCACCTCGCCAGGGTCCAGGCCACAGTAGTTGAAAAAGCGTTCGAGGTCGGCCGTGGCACGCGAATAGCGGTCACTTAGGTCTGACTTGGAGCGGTGCAGCGACGGGTGCTTGCGGGCCGAGCCGGCCCTGGAGCCCCTGGAGCTGGCGTTCGACAGACGGGTGAAGGCAGGAGAGGCCGGGGGAATCAACCCCGCTCGGACTAGCATGGGGCTGGGTGGCAGATAGGCGGGGGGCGAAGCAGGCAGGGGCTGGGGGGCGGCATGAGGGTGAGATTGATGCTGGGCTTGGTTCTGCTGGGTTGGAGGAGGCGGATGAGGGTTGGGCGGGGCCTGGGGCTGGGCCACCTGGGGCTGGGCCGTCTGCCGCGGCTTGACCTGAGGCTGGAGCTGAAGCCTCTGGGGCTTCCTCAGGTCAGCTTGGGGCCGCACGTCCACCCTCCGCACCGTCACCTGGTTAGGGGAGCTGTAGGGCAGCGGGACCCCGAAACGGGGCGCCCGGGCCGGGACAGGGGGCGGCCGGCGGCTGACCTCCGCTTGAGAGACCTGGAGGCTGTTGATGTTGTTGTTGTTGTTGAGCGGTGAGGAGGTGCAAGAGGAGGTGGACGAGGAGTTGGCTGTGGCGAGGTTCGACGGCTTGTGGTTGTTAAGGAAGCGGGCTCCACTCTCCTGCTCGGCTGACAGGCTGCTGCCGATGCTCTTGGCCCCCGACGAAGGGGAGGAGGCCGAAGGGGAGGAAGAGGAGGAGGGCGAAGAGGGGACGGGGGACTGTGGAGAGGGCGCCGGTCCGTCGCACACATTATTGATCAGGTTGTTCAGGATCTCCAGGTTGAGAGCCGGTCCTCTCCTCCCACCTCCCAGCCCCTCTCTGCCTCCGTCCCCGTTTTCTGTGTCTCCTGGGCGCCGGGGCACCTTGCGTGCCGGCGGTGTGCTGATTCGACACTGTAGCATCATTCCTGGTGACAGCAGGGGTTTGCGGATGATGGGCGGCTTGACGGGGGCCTGCCGGGTGAGTACTACCTGCTGGCTCTTCACATACTTGGCCTTGTCGGCCTCCAGGCGCTCCACAGCGCTGAGCTTGCGGGCGCCAGGCTCAACCAGGGACCTACGGAAGTATTCCGGGCCCTTGTTCAGGATGCGGAAGGGCATGGCGGAGGCGAAGTGGACACCGCCGGGCAGACGGCCGTCTGAGGGCCGCAAAGTCTCCACCGGCATTTTGGGCGCAGGAAGGAGTCTGGGGAGAGAGAAAAAGAGAAAAGAGTTAGTCAAAACAGTCAGTCTGTTGTCTCCTTGGAGTTACATAACAAAACATAATACTGCCTAAAGGAGAGGAGGAGAGGAAAGAAGAGTGAAATAGAGCACTATTTTTGTATCCATACCCATTCATTTTCATATTTTGCATGTTTTTCCCCCCTTGTATTTCTTGTGACGCACATTGACAATTAGCTCGTATGAAATGTGCAGCAGAAAAAGTTGGACTCAACATGACTCGGAGGAGCATAATCAAGAGGAGCAAATGTGCTCTGGTTGTCAACATCTAAAAAACATGAGATGCAGGATGAGAATGTGAGCAGCACAGACAAGAAAGAAGGAGGCGGAAGAGAAACAGTAGCAGACTGAAGGACCAACAGAGAGAGGTGGGGGTTGTAATGGACAACCAATGTCCTTCCTAAGCTTAAGAAATAGATCTTTTGTATTCTCTGCCCCCCCCCCCCCCCTTTCCCTCTCTCCCTTGGTCCCAGAGCTCCTTTAACTTCCTTACCGGTTAGTCCGCTGCTCTCGCTCCTCTCTTTTTCTTCTCCCCGTATCTTCCTTTATCCGCTTTCTCTTCCCAGTCCGGCTCAGTGAAAGGGTGCTCGTGGGAAGGGGTCGGTCAGGGTCAAATTCCACATCAGGCCCGGCTGGGCCTCCTCTATTAGCTTGGTGCTGACCCCAGGGAAGGGGGTTATATCCCTGCGAGGGTCAGTGGTCACGCAGAGGGACCAGAACACAGATCTGGTAGACAGATACTGATTGACCGGTCAGATAGTCACTGAGCCCTCCAGACCAGCAGGCTGGGAGACGATAACATCCAGAGAGGCAGTCCTCTCAATCTGCTTTTATTATGCCTGGTCCCCCGTCTGTCACGTCTCCTATGCTGAAGAACGCCGGCCGGCAGCTATTCCTGAAGAGGGTTCAACAAAGAGATGGAAAGTCCAAGTCAGTTACACATGGAGAGCTGACACAAATAGTTCCATCCTGATGCTCTCCTTCTCTCCATCTGCGTTTGTATGTCTCTCTACTCCCACTTTGAGAAAAGCATGCACACACATACACACACACACACACAGTCACACACACACATGCCCACACAGACTCTGTCAAACAGACGGGACTTCTCTTCTACAGTGAAGTGGAGCAGACAGGACAGGGTTTTAATACTGTGTTTGACTCCACCCACACCGCGGGCAACCAATCGTGCGCCTCGCAGGGGGCCAGGGGGAGGGCCGGTGGGCGGGAGCCCCATACCCATTGGCTCACTGCAGAGGGACGCAGACCAATTGCGCCCCTCCCCCCACCGACAACAAAACACCGGGACTGGGGATTTTCATTCAAATGAAATTCTTTGAAAGGGAGAAAGGGGGTAACAGAGAGAGAGAAAGGAGAGGGGGTGTTGAAAGAGAGGAGGGGTAATGGGTGAAACAGCTGCAATGTTTTACATTGACTTGCATCAAGCTCAGTGGGGTCTTAAGAAAACATTGTGAAAACATTTTCTTAAAACCTGCAATACAACGTTGATGGGCAACAGAAGGTGGGACAAAGTGTGGGCACAGTTAACAATAGAGTATCACCGTACTAGAATAAAACCTTGTTCAACCCTCACATTTACATTTTAGGCTCTTATCCAGGCTGTGACTAAACCAGTGGGTGAAAAATCACAATTCTTTATTTATTCATAAATGTTTTCCACTGTAAATATTTGCCTGTTTTACTTGTTGGCATTAATGTCTTGGTGATTGGATAAACGAACACTCTAGTCTATACTAACCGCAATAAAACTACAAAATGCACAACTGGACTCCCAGTTGTTGAAAAGAGTCTGTTAAATCACACTGTGTAGAGAGATATTAGAACACAATACCCCCAGCCCCCCAGAGAGAGGGAACAGAGGAAGAGAATAGAATTTCTCTCAATACACACACATCTACATCTTTCCATTTCCAGTGAATTGAGAACTCTGTTCAGACTTGCCCTCTTTCTCTCTCTCCAAGCCTTCTTTTCTCCCTCTCCTCTCTTCATCCTTGCCTTCAAAAGGAGTTGAAAAACAATCATCACCCCCCCCCCCACCCCACCAGTGTTCACCACTCTACATTTTCTTCCCCTTCTTCCGTTTACACCTCCACACACTTAAGTTACATCACATGCACACACAGTTACTCCCTCCCTCTCTGTGTCTCTCTCTCATACCATCAGTATCACTATATCCATCCACACATTTTTAATCAGTCTTTTTATAGTCTTCTTCATTCCCTCTCAGCATATGACCCTGTTTTCCCCCATCATTTCTCCCTCTCTTCTTCTTCTCTCTCTCGCTCACTTGTTCTCACCCTGTAAAACTCACACACACACGCACGCACGCACACACACACACACACACACACACACACACACACACACACACACAGACACACACACACACACACACACACACACACACACACACACACACACACACACACACACACACAGACACACACAGACACACACAGACACACACACACACACACACACACACACACACACACACACACTTTCACTCGGACAATGTGATATACAAGAGGGGTGTTGTCCACAGAACAGATCAGCTTATATCAACCAGATTTACTACACACACACACACACAAACACACACACACACACACAAACTAAACTAAACAAAACATTGCACAGACAAGCAGTGTGTCAGCCCCAGTGTTTCCAAACTAGAAATAAAACCTCTAAGGAATATATTTGGGGCATAAAGCAGATTACACAAAAACGCCATTATAAAGTGCGGTGTGAATGCAGAGGAAACGCCTACAGAGTGAATGGAAAAACTCAGGAGATATCAAGCATAAATTGGAAAGAGTTGATACCGTCAGGTTGGGATGTAGCTTACAGGAAGGCAGAATGTCACCACTATTTCACACTGACTGGGATTTAGAACAGAGTGTTGACATTATTGCTGGATTGAATGGTTGGCACTATTCCATTGACAGTGTGGGGCTGAAAACTGTGTCAGGTTGACTCATCAAGCAGGCACGTGCAAGAGTACATTCATGTTTGTATATACAGTACATACGGCATATGTACACAGAGAGACACAAAACCTGAATGCTTGGGCTTTGAATAGATAACACACATAAACTTCGACTATATGCATGCATGTGTCACTGGAGTTTATTATTAACGGGGCCTTTATTTTAAACCTACGCAAATACACATGACAGAACACACACAGCATAACTTAACTGGTGTCAACTGATGTCCATTACTCACTCATGAATATCGTCTCTGTTGGGTGGAAACCTTGTATTTCTGAGACATTATATGTACTTTTCAGGAAATGGAAATGTGATTATTATTTTGTCACAAACACGTTCTTGTTAATACTTTTACACTGCTACTCCAGCTCTCAGAGGGAACGTTTTTTATTCCTTGGATACATGAGAGGTCTGCCACGGCTGCCAGTGTACAAAGTCACAACACCACAGAGAAGACCAGAGCTGTAGACCACAGCTGACCACTGGGACTCAAGATATCCCCAGGCTGTGATGTCATACAGTAGACTGCTGCTGAAAATAACACAATACACAGCTTTGAGTCTGCAGCCGCATGCTCTCCGACTTACTGAAGGGTCAAAATTATAGCTATTAGCATCCAGAGTTTGGATAATAGACCTTAGTTGTATCTTTTCATATCCCACCATTACATATAAATATCATCTGTTGAACTTGACACCGAAGTCCAAATTGTATTTGTAATTTTGTGCTCAGAATTTGTGTTCCAAGAGCCTGTTTATAAAAGGAGGACACTGGAGTAGACCGGGGGGGGGAACCGGGCCCTGTCGCGTGGTTGGGGCGTGATAGCTTGACCAGACACAGGGTTGACTGCTGCCCCAGAGGAAACGCCAGACAGAGAAACCTAAAACACCTCATGTGCCTTGTCATTATCCACGTCCAGGCCTCTCCTGTTTGAAACTATTTCAGACGCATCGTGAAAAAAGGGCAAATTCTTAAAATATGATCGCATTGCAATTGAGCTGTCTGAAAAATGGTCTAATGTAAAATACCCATTTCTTAAGATACATACACATTTTAGAGAGTTTCTGATAATGGATTTAGACCCATTTGACTCAAATAAAAGCCCCCCCCCCCCTTTTTTCTTTACCCCCACCCCTTTTCCCCCCTACTGTGTATGTTTGGTGCTATTTTTATATGTTGATGAATTGAATACCTAGGACCCCAATGGAAACGAGACCGCAAGGACTTTTTTGGACCAAGTGTTTGACTGTACTCGTGCTGTTTTACATTTCTGTCTAATACAATATTCATTCAATCAAACCAACCAATTTCTCAAAATATGTCCACTTTTAAAGTTTCAATTATTCAGGAATACTGGTAAGAAATGGGCATTGCCCCTCCACCTCCAGAACAGAACTCATAAGCTCATTTAACGGCTCCAGCGCTGCTGACGTACAGCAACCCTCTGTCACACCTCCACACATAATAACTATACTGGCTGCAATCACACACGCACAAAAGCAAGTCTATTGTTAAGGTAATGGCTAATCTCTCCTGTTCACCATGACAAAACAGGGTTACACAAACACACACGCACACACACACACACACACACACACACACACACACACACACACACACACACACACACACACACACACACACACACACACACACACACACACACACACACACACACACACACACACACACACACACACACACACACACACACACACACACACACACACATCTCTGCTGATAGTTCTAATCCTATGATCCACTCTTTATTTCCTGTCTTTGTTACTTTGTTGAACCAAACTGTCCAGCCATGGATCCCATAAGGGGATGAATGGAGAGATGGAGCGGGAGAGAGGGAGGGGTAAAGGAAGATGTGGGAAGAGGCAGAGAGACAGTACTTAGAAAAGCAGTGGGGTGGAAAAAACATTGTCAATACAAAGGTAAACCCAATTCAGACTACATTTTAGAATCACAAACCCCATCCAGAAACAGCACTATCACTATGTCAACTCAAAAAGGTGTGCTCTTGAATTAATTTAGAGTTACACCAGTGGTTCTCAAACATGTTCACAGACCCCCACATTGATATGCATTTATTTTTTTGAGAGTTTGTACCAGGGACCTCCATGGGATAAGATTTGTCAACATTTGTAAAAAAAATAATATATATATACACAATAATAATAATAGTCAATATGTGTCGCAATGTGATGCTATAGTATAGATCAGCTATAGCCAGAAATATAAAATAAAGCTTAAGTATTTAAACAGTTTATCGTTTTTCTGGGGACCCCCTGAAATTCCCAGACCCCACTTTGAGAGCCAGTGATTGACCAATGAATGGCTTAATTAACACAATGACGACACAACGTTGAGAAAAGAGAATGTAATGGGAGGACTGTTTACATAGCCTGCATTGAGAAGAGCACTCTGAATGCAAACACGGCAATCTACAGATAGTCAGTCAGATGTGCAAATGATGCCCAAACGACTGGGTTTCCACCAACTGAGCTGTGAATAGAGTGGACAGTAGAGTGGCCTGACAATCATGTGTGTGTGTCTGTGCATGTTTTCCTGAAACAGGTCACATTTGGGGACGATATGGATGTAATACGTAAATGCTATGTCCCCAAATGTTTTGGGTGTGCGTGTGTGTGTGTAATAGATAGGAATACCTTCCTATGGGAAACCAAAACAGCCCTGAGCCAGCTACTGGCCTATCTACTCTTCTTGTTTTCCTAACTGTACATAAGGCTGTCAGTCTAGACCTGTCTGTCATTTCCTTTCAGTCTGTCTGTCTGCCTGTCTGCCTGTCATTCTGTCTAGTTAGGGGTAATAGCCTGCGTCTCTGGTGGGATCAAAATAAATAAATAAAAAAAGCCAACGAGAGGCACAGAGAGCTGTGGAATTACAGTTGCTCTTCTACCATGGAAACTGTCGCGGTTAGATTAGCATGAAACTATGGTTACCATGGTATTATTATGAAGCTATCTGGCTCTGCGATGCAGCTCTCTCTGTCTCCAACCACCTTATTAGCACATAATGATATAGCTCATGATCTCTTGAGAGCGAGGAGGGGAGTCAGATGGAGAGAGATACAATAGAAAAGAAGAGAGAGGGGGCCATTGTGTTGTGAGAGCAAGTGCTTGTGCGTGAGATAAATAGGTACTGTGAGACAACCGAAAGTGCTAGCAAATCAATAAGGTATAACTAGAGTCAGACTAATACATCATATATCTGGCCAATATGTCAGACATATTCAGCTGATGTATACCAA
Source organism: Gymnoscopelus microlampas (assembly GCF_963454915.1). Classification (NCBI taxonomy): domain Eukaryota; kingdom Metazoa; phylum Chordata; class Actinopteri; order Myctophiformes; family Myctophidae; genus Gymnoscopelus; species Gymnoscopelus microlampas. The sequence goes on along the minus strand of NC_139947.1, from coordinate 46,343,348 downwards.
ATTGTAACCACTTTAAACCTTGCATACCTATTTTGTGAATGTCATTAGAGGTGAAGATTTTCAAAAATATGTTTTATTTTTTCAAAAACCTTAAATCAAATAAAAGTTTTTCAAATCGACGTTGCACTTTTTGACAAAATACTGGTCAAAACATCGGTAGTGAGTTGTGTACTTGTGTAGGACTATCCAAAATTTGGATCAGAGATCATCAGACCCAAAAATCTGGTATCGATTGGGCTCTAGTAATAACAGATGAATTGACTGACCGCTAATGACACTACGTTTGCATGTAAAAAGGGTTCCCATGTTTATGTATATAACACGTGCTGCGCTACATTTCCTCCAGGTCCGGGAAGCATGCGGACAGGGGGGGGGGGGGGGGGGGGGGGGCTGTAATACCACAGCTGACTGTGTGTGTGGTGAGTGAGGCAGGCAGTCAGTTAGCCGGCCTTAATTACAGGGGAAAGGCTATGACTTGCTTCTCCAGTAATATCCATCGCATAGTTACTGAGCGACAGAATGGCACAAACAGCAACACGTGAGGGGAATGGGGAAAGTCATCTGTGTGAGTATGTGAGATGGTTTAGGGGCAGGGGTTGAGAGAGAGAGAGAGGGTTGAGAGAGAGAGCGAACACACAGCACAGGAGACAGTAAAGGAGATAAGCAGAAGAGAGAGAGAGCAAACAGAGAGAAAAAAAACAGTGCGACAAAAGACAAAATAATAATGGGTTTTGGAATGAAAGAAAATGATAATCCTAAAGCCACAGAAGGAATCAGATCTCCGAGGCTACAAACAGTGAGTGGATTATAAAACGAGCATGTGTGTGTGTGTGTGTGATGAGTGTTCCATCATAATATGATAGAACACAGTCAACACACACACTGTGATATAATCACCGTGGCCTTCATGTAGTTAATGCTGACCCCTGACTGATACAGTAGATTACAGCACCGAGGGCTACAGAGCAGCCCTCGGTGCTTGGCTACAACTAACCTTCAAAAACCAAAAACAACTTCCTACTTCCAGTTCTACAAACTTTAATGACTTGACATGGGTTTGATCATCAACGTCATCTTCTACGTACAGATCATCAACTTTGTCCACAGGCAAAAAGGTGTGTCATGCACACACACACACACACACACACACACACACACACACACACACACACACACACACACACGCACACAAACATAAATCCTTCCAAATCCAGGAAAACCCATGTTGAGCAAGAGGTGAGATCACTGTGGAAAGAGTATTACAAAAATACAAATGCTCTATTTAGGGGGGGGAAATCACCTCAGTGCCAAGCACACAGTAAAATCCTCAGTGTTAATTTCACTCATAAATGTAACCAAATGGACCCATAAGGATTTTACAAAGTAGAGAGGAGGTGGGGTGGAGGTGAAGGTTAAGGTCAGCGGAAGTTTCTCAGGTTTACCGTCTACTGGGACGGTGCGTGAGTGTGTGTATGGGGGGGTAGACGTGTTTCACCACAGGAAATGTGTGACACAGCCAGCCAAACAAACAAACACACTCAGCTGGTGTCTTTGCCTGTGCGTGTGCGTGTGCGTGTGTGTGTATGTGTGTGTGTGTGTGTGTGTGTGTGTGTGTGTGCGTGTGTGTTGCTGGCCGACCAGGTTTTACTGTGCCCTCACCTTGTGTGGGTGTGTTTTGGTCTATTTTGGGTCCCACCCCTACGCTTTTAGCTCACGACACATTGCTCACCACAAACGCTGGCAACAGCCTGCCTTTGAGAGGCTTCACACAATGGCTACAGCCACTGTTATTTAACGTTCTATAGAACTACAGCTTATAGCACGAAGATCCACAGTGACAATCTATCAATCATTGAGGTTCTCTTCTAGACATTTCTGTAGGCAGCTGCTTAGTCAATGTGGCACAACCAAAATGATATCAGGAAATCATGCAGGAAATCATGCAAAAAAGAAAGGAGCCCCAGGCTGGATTTAAACCTGTGACATTTCAAGAGTGCAGCGCGAACCCAAACCCATCGAACCCAGGCAGCGATTGGGGGTCTATGTTTTCCCATGATTCTCCATAATCAATAAAGTCTTGGGAGTTCAAAAGGTTATCAGCTAATATCCTAACAACTTTCAACCTGGCATCCCTCTTTTAAGTGCATGCAGGAAAAAAAAGTCCAAAATATGTAAAAACAGCAGATCTCCATCTTGCAGATTGGCTATTTTCACTATACGTCATCCGACAAAGTATAGGCCTAAGTGGGTAACGGCCTTTACTGAGGAGCTTCCACCGGGGCTGATGAAGACAGAGTGGACCAGGAAGAGAAACGCCAGATAACATGGGACTCAAACTGTCGGCCACAACAACCGGCCTGGCCCGATGGCATAGGGTCAACAAGGTTGTTCTTGGCAAGTT
>NC_139947.1:46183447-46338447 GCF_963454915.1 Gymnoscopelus microlampas | reverse complement strand
GCAACCATGCAACTTCTCAATCTATTACAATATGAGAGACAGACGGAGAGAGAAAAACGGAGAGACAGACACAGAGAAAGAGAGAGAGAGAGAGAGAGAGAATAGTGTTGGATTGGAGCTGCCAAATGTTATAATCAAGACCAGTATTTTTAGAATTGGAACATTCCGGCTCACACACTAAGACAAGGAAGCAGAGATACAGTAAGAGAGAGGGTGAAGGAGAGAGAAACAGACAGATAACTGGCACTCGCAAGAAGGAAACATTTTATTAGCTTTATAATGTTTATACTGCAAGAGAGCGGAAAAAAAACTATTTAGCACAAAAAAATGACAATGTCTGCGGGTAGAAAATACCCTATGTGGTATGAATGGAAACTTTTGTGTAGATGAATTGACAACACTTTAAAAGTGTGCAAACTTGTTCCCTGGCAGAGAAACACACACAAACACACTCCCGTATAAGTACACACACAACATCCAAAAGTCTACACACCACAGGCACTTCAGACATCTGTACAAACAGCATAGAACGTATGTTTTACTTACGTTTACTGATGCAAGTGCTTTAGGCAGCGGACTGCTAAGTTGGCATCCCTGAATTCTGGAACAGGAGAAAACGCTCACACACTGGCAAAAACCCTGTGGAGTTCTGACTGACTTCTGAACGCTGTGTAGAATCTCTTGAGTCACAGAGTAGCAAAGCACAAGGTGGCTGTAACAATGACACAGCTATGAGAGCAGAGCTCGCACTGGATGCTTTCAGCTGCTATGTGTGAGAAGTGAATGTGCCGCTGCTGTGCGTGCGCACGCATTTATGTATCAAGACAAATGAACACAAACCTGAGTCTCTCTCTCTCTCTCTCTGTCCCTCAGGCTCATGCTCGCTCTCATCATGCACCTCCCACTGCTTGGTTAAGCTCCGCCCCTTCAACCTACCTCTTCTCTGGAATCAGGAAGACATGGCTGCTTCTAGGGAGCAGGATGTGGGAGGGGGGCGGGGGGGGCTGCGTTTTCCTCGCAGTCACCCGACTTTCCTGACACTTTCTCCCATGCTTGTCTCAGTTTAGCTCTGTGTCATAAAGGTGTTTTCAATAGCTGACAAACGCATAGAGACAAAGAATGCAGACAATGACTGGACGACTTCTGCCTGGCGCTTAGATCAAACTGTAAAACACAATACTTTCCCTAGAGATAAATTGTATCACGTGTATCTTGGGATCCACAAGGGAACTGCATGGCTCCATTGTGGATCTCAGACTTCATGTGGCCAGCCTGAGACCTCAGTCATTCAATGACATAAGTATGACTCCACATTGTTTTGCAAGGTTTCAGCCTGATCTGATTTCCATTGACTCCCTTTATAAAACAATTAAAGTAAAATATTTCTAAAAGTATAAAACATGTGCGAAAAACATGTGTTGGCAGTACAAAGTTAGCCTACTGGAAGTGTGCACAAGACATTTGGCCCGCGGACACTGGTCCGCGAACGTAGCTTCGGACACACAGACAGACTGGCCCTCCCTAAAAGACGGCTAGCCTCCTGCAGAGCCATGCCGCAAAAAAAAAAGGAATTCTCTGGAGTCGAGTATCTCGTCATCACTGCCTGGAGGGAAGTGATACAATAACATAGAAAAGCGAGTTGCATCAAAACTTCAAGGTGCTGCTGATGAGAAAATGTCATTGTGAGGCAGGTGTGGTCGAGGATTTCCCGTCATTCGGGCCAGTAAAGACACCAGTATGAGAGAAGTGATGACGTGTACTACCTATATCTGTACTAGGGGTGGGACGATTATCGTTATTATCGTATATATCGTCATAAAGAAACACTCACAATAATCGTATCGCAGGGATTTGAATTTATCATGAAATTATCTGTCGTACACTAGGATGAAAATAGCTTTTGTTGAGCTGAAAATTCAGTACCACTTAAACCCTCTATACTTTGATAAAACAAACCTGTAAATAAAAGAGTTTGGTACGTTCTTATTTCACACACAACTCGATTCGCCAAAATAGCAGAGCTACAAGCTTGTAGATCAGCTATTTTTGCCGAACGTTCCCCCCAGAATAGGGATGCTGGGTGTTCAATTGGTTAACAAAAGTAGCATTTTAAGTTTTAAGCATTTTTTGATTATCGCAATAATATCACTAATCGCGATATTTTGCCATAATAATCGTGACATGTAATTTTCATATTGTCCCTTCCCTAATCTGTACTGTAAGTGTAAAGTACACAGCAAAATCCCGACTGTTCTTTTGAAAGTGGACCCCTTTCGGGTGAATGTGTCTTTTCACACGTGTGTGTGTGCGTGTGTCTGTGTGTGCGCGTGTGTGTGTGTGTGTGTGTGTGTGTACAACGGTTGTCCGGTTGTTAGTGTATGTGAATTAATGGTTGTCTCTTCCTGCACAGTGGGGCTGAGCTACACTTGTTCCCTTGCAGTCCAAACATATAAATGGGTGCTTATTTAAAGGGAGCCAAGCAGGGTGGGGTGCCACCGGACTGGCCTCACTGTGGTAGAACATACACACACACACTCTAAAAAACAAGTGTGCACGCCACGACAGACATGCACGGCAGCACGCTGCTCTGAAACACTAACAAAAACATCTCAAACTCAACAAAGCACCTACGGATTACACAGCACACACATTTGCCCATGCTGTACACGCAATAAAATAAAGAAAACACACAAATGGATATCAGAGAGTAAGATACACAAACTGAAGACATGCGAAAATAAACGCTTCATAGACTCAAGCGCACTTACACACGTGTGCATACAGAAAGATGTAAATGTATGAAAGTAGTCTGCATTCTAACACACAGTGGGATGCAGTGCAACAAACATCTCAGCCAGAGTAATGCAATCCAACACCTTCTCACCACCTCTTTTAATAACAATTCATACACCCCCCCCCCCCCCATTCTCTATGGCTCTGTTCTGCTTTCTATCTATCAAATCTCTGCTCTTCTGAAGTGAACCTTTATGCATGGCAGGTTCATGTGCAGGGAAACATACCAGAGCCACTTGACAGGGAATGCACTGAGAAATACAGATAAGCTTAATTCATACTCCATCGCTCGAGGGTGTCACTACTCTCTACTTGCCAAAAAGAACTAGCCTGGAAACCAGATATTAGTCTGGCCATGCCAGGCTAAAAAAGAACAAATCTACAAGCTTACAGATCAATTCTTTTGGCAAGCAACACCGTCATACTATGGAGTATAAATTAGGCTAGCTGGAGTTGCTGTCTCCTCTAGACTTGTGTTTCCCACTTTCCTCAACTACCCTCTTGTCTTTCTCCTATATAAACTCTCCTGTCCTCTGTAAGTCACACCAATGCTGTGCCAGAAGGGCATACTTTCATGATAATACCCAGAGTACCTCATCCTGCCACCGGCGTTGGTAACACACATGCACGCACGCACGCACGCACGCACGCACTCACTCTCTGCAGAGATCCCCACCTGCCCAGGCTGGGAGACAGTGAGGAGGCATGTGGATAAAAGGAAGGCTCAGGGTGTGTTCTCAAATTATCAAAATAATTTGGGAGCAAAGACACACTGACATAGAGACAGGCTGCGCATTGCCACACACAGTCAGTGTACGGTGTCAGGATTTTGGCCTAGTTATGCATCCATGCATATATGCATACATACAAACAAACAGGCACACACGGCTGCAAACAGTTGCAACGTTCAGAATCTGATCCGTCAGCTGCAGAAAGACTTTTTATAGTGACCGGTGAAAGAAGATGAGGCCTATAAAGTTACTGCAGGGGCAGCTCCCCGCTCCTTTCTCACACCACAGTCATAAGCCCTGCCACTGGGCATGCACACATACGCACGCTCACACGTGCATTCCATGGATGTGACTCGCCATTCTGACGTCTCACATTACTGCTCATATTACACATTGGCATGCCCAAGCAGGCCCTACCTCTCCCTCTCTCTCAAACACACACACACACACACACACACACACACACACACACACACACACACACACACACACACACACACACACACACACACACACACACGGAAAATGGTATCAAACTGTCCATTAATGACAATAATTGCCTTGAAAAATCATTTTGTCCAAAAGAGAACATTCTTAACCGGAACTGAACAGCCTGAGTAAAGTGGTGTAGGACACAGGCTGCTAACTTAAACTGTTGCACAAACCCAAAAAACAAGGCCTAAGGTCCATCTTTTTTCCTCTTCTTTTAAGTTTACATTGGAAGTAAAAATGTGGTACCAAACGTACAACCTGTCACTATACGCCATTTTAGGACACCGGCTCGAGAATGACTTCAAGCTGTCAAATGCCCTTAGAATAAATTTCAACCTTTGCAAGTTTGCATTGCAAGTTTGAAAACTGGCCATTTGGAGAACAGGGGTTGGGTGACGTAAGGCGTACGTTGAAATTCAAATTTCAACAGTAGGGGCTTATTGGCACGAGCAAACACTGATATCCAACATACTATGTGTTGACAATCACGTATGCAAACATGCTGCAAACGCACAAGAGCAAATGTTTTGGGGGGCTTGTTTAAACATTGACAGCTCTTTGGCAATACACGTGACTTTGTTTTCAAAGCCCCTGATCCCGTTTTCTGAACCTGATCCACCAAAAGACAAACAATGCTGTGCCGTTGGAAGGAAAACTACAGCCATTCAATGGAAACAACCTGAGAAGCTTTCAAAGAGAGCAGCGTCATTCTTTTCTCCAGAAAAAAAACTATCCTTATCTTGAAACTTTCAAGTGAGAAACATTTCTCATAATATTCACAATTTCACAATGAAAAGCGCACCTTAAGAGCTACTGCACAAATTTCGGGAAGAGCTTGCAGTCCAAGCTAACACAGTGTTACAGATCTGGGACATAAACAGACAATGACATACACAGGCAATGCACAGAGACCGCCACAAAGAGTACTGAGACACACACAACCTACACACACATGCAGCACGGCTTGTTAGAGCACACAGCTCAGTAGGTCAGTGGTCCCTGGGCGGACTGGGGCAGCAGTAAATAATAATGGTTAAACCGTGGCGTGTAGCTAAGTGGCCCCCGTCAAAGCAGCCAGAGGCACCAGCAACAGGGCGGGCGCATCGCTCTCACGTGCTGCAAGGAATCACAACCATCTGGGAAGGAAAGAACGAGTGGAAGGAGGGAGTGAGGGAGGTATATAAGGGAAGGCTGGCATCCGGACGGCTGCTGTTTGAGTAGGAAGGGTGGGGCACGTAGAGAGGACATGGGAGATCCTGCCGACCTGATAAAATGCACACACACACACACACACACACACGCACACAATATACAAATACCCTTCACAGGTTGCAGCAGGTGTGTATGGATTACTTGCAGACAGATGGAACGTGCACACAAACAATCAAGAAGAAGGCCTCATTTCAACTTTCCTTTGAAAAACAGCCTGATGGCGCGCCGCGCGGGCCCTCGCATAACACTAACTCATCAAACCTGAAATCTTATTTTGTCTTGTCATCTCTGATCCAGCTTTTAATTTCCCCTCAGGGATGAATAAAGTATTTCTATTCTATTCTTAAATACTCATCTGTCTGTGCGAATCTGTGTCCGTCGGCGTCTACAGCTCCAGTCCTTCTGCATCACAAAAAAGGTCCTACTGGAACCATATTTTCACCCATGACAACTTCACAAGCAATGCCCATTATTTTAACGCCTTCTACTAACCGAAAAAAGTTTTCTGAAAAACTTCAAATTTGTATTCCAAAAAATAATAATAATAATGTTGCTATATAAATATATATATAGAAAGCAACAACTAATGTGACAGATGCTGTCCCAGATTGAAAGGTAAAAAGACGTATAGGTTACAACAGGACTAAAGCTGGAGTCAAATCTTAAAACCATTATCCTATCTACGTATCGTCAGCATTCTACAGACACACTAAACCTCAATTTAAGATTATTTTTAAAGGACAAATAATACATTTAACATTGTCATTTCTATAGAAACATGTGCAAATCAAGGACATTTACAATAAAAGGAAAACAGATGTTGTGGAGACAGACATGTATACAAGGTGGTTGTAGTACCGTGTGTGGCTCTCTAGTGTAAAGTGCAGTGCTTCAAAAGCCACATGTCCTGAGTATTAAAACCTCTCTGGCAGAACAGAAGTTATGTCTTAAGTTCCCCACCTCCACATACTGTAGTTTGCACGTGTCTTGACCTCCCCCAGTCGAGACATACACAGGAGACAGCCAGGAGAGGGCTCAGCCTGACCTCATTCCTTGGGGGTAGGGCTCAGAAGACGGGGAAAGAGGCTAGTCCGACTGGGAACATCCACAGGCCCATAGGCCCACATGACCCCTTCCTTCCTGTCTGGGATAAGTGGGCCAGAGGTGGCTTAAGAGAACTGAGAAAAGGGATGCGAGCAGAAATCCAGACTCCAAACTGGAAAACGGAGGCAGCAGCAGCAATACGCATCAGATTTGTTCAGTTAAAGTCCTCACGTGACACATGACACAATATGTTGTGTGTAGACTAATCATTACACGGCATATGGTCAAACTTAACAAAGGCTACAGATGTGAACTGAGCTTTTTATAGGATCTAGTATTGCGTTTTATATTGTGTACAAAACATATGTTACTACATTTACTATGTGGGAGTGTGTGTTTCCAAGTGGAGAATGGTGTATGTTTGTTATACAGTTATGTGGCGTGGCTATGTGCATGTGTGTGCATCACAACACTGCTTCTCTCACACCATTTGAGTACTTGCGTGCGTGCGTGTGTTGCAATGCAATCTGGCCCAGTCTGGTAGATTACTCGGCCTGGCGCGGCCTTCCTGACAAGCCGCGGTAACATAAGATGACCTCATCAGCACATGGCCGATAAACTACACAGCCATGCCAGGGCCAAACATTGAGAAGAGACCACACACACACATCCACACGCACGCACACACAGCATGTTCGTGATGGCGACAAGACATCCAAGAGAAGAGAGAGATAATGGGATACCGAGAAGGACAGTAAGAGAGAAGGAGAGAAGAGTTACAGTATGCAGAGAAAGATAGCAGAGGTGAAAGGGAGAAAGCCGGGAGCGAGCGAGAGAATGGGGAGAGAATGAGCAGAAGAATTATTACAGTGAGAAAGAGGGAGAGAAGCACAAGGCGTAGCCACACATCATATACGGACTGAGGCCAGTCCCTGACTCAGTCACTGACAAAGAAGACAATGACTAACACTTATCATTACTGCAATATGGGCGATGTGGGGATCTCTTCCCACGATGGCATCTTACTGTAAAGTTTACCAACAACACCCCACACAGCTTCTCTGTCAGTCTACCCTGGGAAAGGAAAAAAATAAGTGCTCTACGGGATTCAACCTTCATCATGGTTTGGCTTCGTAAGGGGGCCACACGTTGGAATAAAACCCTAACCTCTAACAGTCTCCACAGACAGACTGTGGAAAAACACATCCGCCATTATATTTTCCTATGCTCTGTTGACTGTTGCTGTACCAATATGCTGTAGCCGATAATACTACACCCTGACGACAACACTGGTGTGTAGTTGTGTTTCATTTTCTGGCTATATTCTGTGCAATGAATAGTAATAGTTAATATTCTTGAAATCGGGCTGGGCTGATGCAACATTAGATTTAGTGTGACTGTTTATTTGTGTATTTATCTGTGTGTCTGTGTGTGTGTGTGTGTGTGTGTGTGTGTGTGTGTGTGTGTGTGTGTGTGTGTGTGTGTGTGTGTGTGTGTGTGTGTGTGTGTGTGTGTGTGTGTGTGTGTGTGTGTGTGTGTGTGTGTGTGTGTGTGTGTGTGTGTGTGTGTGTGTGTGTGTGTGTGTACTCTATGTTAAACACCAGCTGCAATATTACCACCACTGACATCTGCTCCAGCCTTCAATTAGAGAGGATTCCCTCGTTTCGGGGCGAACCAGCTAAATTCACAACAGAGCAATGCCAATGCTGCCACCTAAATACCAAAAAGGAAGGAAAACAGCTGGTAAAAAAAAGAAGAAAACACCAGAACAAAATCGCTGTAAGGAAGTCTACATAGCTCCCTGCCACTGTGCTCTACAGCCTACACTTACACAAGCCAGCTAACTTCTCAGAAATGCAAACTATGTGCGATACATCATCATCAATTCATTCCAAACGATAAGGCCCGCATAATTACAGTCATTCTGTCTTTATGTGCTTAAGAGCACATAAGAAGTGTTTCCCAATGGGTCCCCTTGGGCCTGCAATAAAGCTTTGACACGTCATAGACGTCTAGCATCAGATACTCAACAAGCAAAGAAACTATTTATTGTTAACTTCCAATGAGGCTTTCAAGTGACAGTGCCTATCTGTTTTAAGACAGTAATGTCTGCTGCAACTAACAATCTAATACTCAGTATCTTTTATGCTGCTAGACTGTGATGTGATCCTCTGTGGGCAATAAAGCTCATCTTATCTTACCAATTAATCACCTTATAATCAACAAATTAACCCGCTCGCATGATAAGACGGCTGCACTGCTGTTCAAGTCCATTGAGAAAGCTTGCATGCTCAGGAATTAAAGGGAGGCTAGTATTACCGATGGCGTGTTGAATCAACAAATCCAATTCCATTACATAAGCAGGAGTCCATCTCCTGATTTGATAGTGGAAACTGAAAGCGTAAACTGTATGTAAAAGTACCCCCCCCCCCTCTCTCTACCACTGGATGGGAGAGTGGGAGATCATGGGACACTAGTGGGTTGTGTTGGGCCTCAGCCATTGGTTAAAACCCACATAAGCTTCTTTCCAGACTTTGCCTACTGTGGGCTGTCTCCCATTTGATGTTTCTCAGCTGCTTATACGAAGTAATAAGAAGCCTTGTTTTGTGGAAAAAGTCAAATGTGAATAGCAGAATGCGTTCTTCATCGTTGTTGCACGTGTTCTGTCAAGGACTGTTGGAAAACTCTGAACACAAGGTAAATTTTGCAATTTCTTTACCTCCATGGAGGTGTACCAAAATAAGCCAGAGTCTGTTTCCATTTAGGACCATCACCAGGCAACTTTGAAACCACTTTTTCTTTAAAGATTCACGCTAGGTCACAGCGAGCACCTTTTAAAAAGACACCACACTGACATGCTAACTGCCTTTTCAAAGCCATAGGGTGCACATTCCTGAGCTGGGAATGATTAAGAAAGAAAATTACAAGGTGGTATGTCTGTTGTTTTTTGTTGGCCAAGGGGAAGCATTCCAGAATTGTTCACACATTTTAGTGACAGTGACTGTGGGCCACTTCCGATACCAACAACACATTGTGAGTTGTGTATTTTTAGCAAATATAATGTTTGACCACATTGGTCTCACTCAAAAAATGTTGTGTGTCTTTTTCCCCAGGTACGGCCATCTGCGCCCTGTTCAAAGATCTTCTTTGGGGTCCTGATTAAAGGGAGAGCCAGTGAGGAAACAAGTCAATACAGGAAGGGACAGCTGATTTACCACCAATATCTTCTGTCCCTGTGCTTCCTGCTCAGGCGGCGGGGAGCGGAAATGACCCAACACAACCGCTGGGTGTAAATAAACCAGTATGGACACAGCATGGTGGTCCTACTATGGCCTTTAAAAAAGGCTTGACTCATAGTCATATTTCATGGTTCTGAAGTGGATATCCTCCACTATTACAAGACAACATACATCACACCTTTCTCTTCACTTATGGGAGGTTTTAGAGGATATCCTCCAATATTACAAGACAACATACATCACACCTTTCTCTTCACTTGTATGAATCATAACAGCCCAGGTTAGACAAGGCTGTGAAGACTGAGTGGTGTTTCCAAACAGCAATCATCTGCTAAAAGTAGCTTTACTAACACTAGGACCGATGGTCATTTCAGGAAAATGATGATTCAAAGAATGACTAAAGAGTCTTACAGGGCCTAAAGTCAAAGACAATGACCATTATGGTTTACTCCAGTGGTTCTCAACTTTTTCAGGCTGTGACCCCCAAAATAATCATATTTGAACTGGGGACCCCCCCAGGTACATTTGGATAAAATAGCAGATCTACAAGCTCACAACACCACTACGGCTATCTTCAAACGTTTTGCCTCTTTCTTATATTATTTGACAATTTGACCAATATTTGACCAGCTTTTACAGTAGTGTGATGATTACTTTTGATGCTGTAATCGTAACAATATATATATATACGTCTTAAAAGTGAAAGTCCTTAAATTGTCACTTCACTGTCATCTGGGGACCCCGGGTCACAGGTTTACTCGACTACACTCACTGTAGCCTAATGTGGATTTACGGTAAAGTGTTATGATGAAAAGGGAACGTTTGGTTCAATAGACAATTTAGGCATTTCTAGCACACACTCTTCCAGCGCTACTAAAGTAGTAGAGTAAATGACACAAACGACACGTAAATGGTCACATAAAAAGTGTTTTTTTCTTATATAACCTACTCGATTGTTGTTGTTTTTTTCCACTCACCAAGCATGTGAATTGACGTAATAATACACGTAACACGCGAAAAGTTCTTTAATCGTCATAAGTTTTATCTTAGTGCTACAGTTCATTCAAGTCAAAAAGTTAAATTTGATGGAAAAGGCAACGAAATCACACGTGTTTGTAGTTTGTTTGCATCGGTGCGTTTGCCTGTAAATACCATTAGGACAAATGACGTGAACGAAATGATAGGATAGCGCAAAACCAGACTCACCTAAACCAACAGCACCTTCTCAGCACAGTTCACCAAACGATTCCAAATAAAGGTGTTTGGGACAAAGTATTTGAAGAAGTATTTCGAGGTCAGAAAGATGTGATCGATACTGTACCCACCCACACTTTCTCAGTGGAGACTGGAGACTTTCGATGTTCGCGCGGACCGTACCAATCACAAACCACAACAACCTACACGAACGAGTTGTGGGTTTAATACACACTCTTTCAGACAATGAATCACCAAACAGCACACATATAAATATACATTCATTGTTATATTGATGTATTAGTCGCACAATTTGCAGCATCGTTGCACGTCAAATGGGTGTTTCTATGTTTTTCTAAACTATGAATTGAGGGACACCCCTAACAGGACCCCCAACTTGGTACGCTCAGGGTCCCGCCATTGGTCAGTTCGACTCCATTCATATTTTGGAAAATGCTGCGTGTCCGGTTCCCATAGCAACCACATGTTCTTGTCAAAAGAAAAGGCCCGATACAGTTGCATTAGCTCTAACCGTTTTTTCCCCTTACAGTACATCGTGTATCCCCCCCCCCCCCGAAAGCAACCAGGCACAGACATAACCCCCTGGCCCGATCAGTGGTGGAAAAAGTACTCACATTTTTTACTTAAGTGAAAGTATCAATACTGCAATGTAGAAATACTCTGTTACAACTAAAAATCCGGAATTCAAAATTTACTTGAGTAAAAGTACAAAAGTATTGGTATCAAAATGTACTTAAAGTACCAAAAGCAGAAAGTTCTCATTATGCAGAATGTCCCATTTCACAAGTTTTCAAATGTATAAAAACCTTTTGAAAATAGCAGATAACCTGAGAGATAACCCGAGAGTGTCCAAATGGAACCAAGGTTCCATTTGGTACAGGCCTGTAAGGGTCCTTTTGGAACCCTTCAAGGAACCCTGAGGTTCCCTGGACCCCACTTTGAGAGCCACTGCAATAGACATAAGTAAAATATTCCATTCATAATTTAGCGTGCAAATGTTGTCTATAACAACAAAATGTACAAAGAGTGAGGAGATGAAGTTATTACAGTTAAGACTATAGCCTACTGTAGCAGCGGAAGTGATAAACCTGGTTCAGGCAAGATCTGTATAAAGTTCATCTCTCTTAAGCTCTCCTTTACAAAAACAGTGTGCGTGTGACCGTGTGTGTGTGTGTGTGTGTGTGTGTGTGTGTGTGTGTGTGTGTGTGTGTGTGTGTGTGTGTGTGTGTGTGTGTGAGTGAGAGGGGGGTCTCTTGTTCAACTAATGGCAAAACAAGCTGGGGGATGAGCTAATGCTTTGGCAACAACCTGCTTTAATTAAGTAATTTGGGATGACCTCAACTTGAAGTAGAGTGGAGTGTTTTTCCCTCTAAACGTGTTCACGGAACGGAGAGAACACTAACCATGCTGTTCCCAGGAAAAAAATACATGTATTCTTCGCCATTAAAAACCCAGACAAGCTTTTTATTGTTCTTACAGTACTTTGCATGTGATAGGAGGAGCAGAGCATTTGCTTCAGTGATAACAACGATGATGTATGTTTGCCACTTCAAAAAGCAGGCCAGAGCAATATGTGTATTGGCTGTAATATCAAAATCAGAACGATAATATACATTTTCTCTTGATCACATGGAAATTAATATATTAATGTTAAAAATAAAAACAATTGGTGCTCTGGCCGCTCTACATTTACAATAATTATAAATTTGGTCCCCAAGTCCTAGTGTTTTTTGTCACTGTATGTTTGCACTTACGTGAAATTTGCATTTCACCCATCCCAGGAGCAGTGAGCAGCCCTAGGTGTGAAGCGCTCGGGGAGCAGTTAAGGGTTAAGTGTCTTGCTCAGTTTGACACTTTGCTGAGGGCTGGAATCGAACCTGTCTTGTCCCTGTGCAACCTCACTGCCTGAAGCACTACATACCCGGATGTAGTTCTAATCCCTGAGTCAAGCCACAGTTTGGTATTGTCTGTAAAAGTCTCAAACCAAGTCAAAAGACATTTCTGGCGCAGCAGAGAGAGTGCATGTGTGCATGAGCATGTTTTTAGTGATGAAAACCAGTTTGAAAACACACACAGCAGAACAGGGACTATTCATTTTTAAAACACAATACTTTTTAAAACCTCATAAGTCACAAGCTTTGTTGGCCTGGCTGTCTGACAGCATCGCTTTTATCGAGCCAAGAACAAGGGCATGACTTCCTTCTAACTGGAACACATGAGGGTTGTGTGCGTGGGTGTCTGCATTTGTCATGTTACATAACTTTATCAGCTCTCTTAGCTTTGGGCAATAAGAATAACATGGGCATCAAACACACACGCGCACGCATGCACGCACCCACGCACCCACCCACCCATATTCATCAAAACTTTCACTTAACTAGCCCTCAACCAAACGATCTGAAATCGCACATGGCTTTCGCATGACTTTGTTGTTGTTGTTCCACAACCCTTAACTCTGTCCATTCTCATACATTTCTTTCCTCATGTGTCCCATAGCCCGGAAGGATGGATATGCTATGGTGTTATTGGTTGCTGGTTGGTCGTCAGGGTGACTGTGGTGGTGTGTGTGTGTGTGTGTGTGTTTGGGGGGGGGGGGGGTTGCGCTCTGCTGTGCCAGGGTTGATTGATTGGTGTTTCCAATTGTCTAATTGTGCTCTCCTCTTTTATAGTAGCGTGCTGGACCTGGCCTAGGGCTATACACACACAATACCAGAGAGAATGCCAGCAGAAAGAGAGAGAGAGCTGCCATAATGGCGCAAATTAAGTTTGATTTAACCACATGAACCCTAGTGTCCCTATTCTGGTCATATAATAGGCAAACATTCAGCAAAAATAGGCGAACATTTGGCAAAAATAGCAGATCTACAGTACAAGCACACAACATGTCGCAACTAGGATATCTTTAACATACTCAAGTATGGCTTTTAAAAACTTTACACGCCACTGCCCATAAAGATCCATTCAAGGGTCAGGCTGACTCATTGTTTATGTTTCCACCTGCTTATTTGTGTTCTGTGCGATTTCCAGTTAGTTGGCAAAAAGCTCATTGGCGCTCAGACTCTGACCCTCGGCCAAACACACAGGACTTCAGAGAGGAGGAAATCATTCGGGGGCCCCAGGAAGACGACGCGTCATCGCTTCCCCTTGAGCCGCTCTTATTTTGGACATGGTGGCGTGTCACATACGGTAAAGGTGGAGAGGTTCTGTGCACGGTCACAGCTGAGAAAACCCTTCCGATGTATATGCTGGATGTTACGTACATTGTGATTTCACAAATGATGGGTTATTCATTGTGACAGTAAAATGATATACTGCAAAATTCTGAGTTGTAACATGATACAGTATTACGCAGCAAATGTCTGAGTGTCAATGTAATTCTAAGTGTAAAATATACATTCTCACTGTTAACACTCTCAGAGTTACAGTAAGTTTGCTGTGTATATGACAAGTTATAGTATTGTTTATGTCCTTATAGGCCCCATTCAGACACAGCTAGGATTCTGAGGACTGGTCTGTATTAATGCCTGAAAATGATGAACAAATGTGTGCTGGGATGCGTGCACGTGACAAATATCCTCATTTTTGAGAAAATGTATTCCTCCCTAAACAGGATCATATCAAGGCCTGTTTCAACTTTGCCCTCTCGAAAATACACAGCCAACATGAAAAAGGTGCACAGGTTTACACAAACAAAGGAAAGTCAATAGTGTAAACTTGCATTCCCTCGAGTGTTTTTCAGTAGAATATTACATCCTTCTTTCTAAGAAGCAAGGGAATGGAGGACACTATTAACATCACTCACATATATGTTGACAGCAAAAAACAAAGCAAATGGCTCTACCCACTGTACTTAGTTCCTGGTTAACACTTGACAGTGATACAATCTCAGAATGGATTCAAGTACTTGGCAAGCAAAAGCAGGACTGTATTCATGGGACTTGGGAAAGTTACTGTGATTCCTGCCTATTCAATGTGTTCAGTGGGCAATTGTATGTGTGGCGTACTCCAAGAGAAAACTATAGGCCTGAATAACACTACAGGCCTGAATGCTTGATCCCTTCAGTAATGGAGTGTGGGTGGCTCTGTCGTGCTGTGGGGTGCATTTTCCTGACATGGTTTGTGTCCACGTGTCCCATTAGAAGGAAGGGTCACTGCAAATCAATACAATGTTATACTGAGTGATGATCACCTCCCCCATCCACGGGGCACAAGGGGTCACTGAATGGTTTGATGAGTATGAAAATGATGTTAATCATACAGTATGCTATGTCCTTCACAGTCACCCATTTGAATATCTATGGGAGAATTTAGACCGATGTTGGACAGCGTTCTCCACCACCATCGTCAAAACATCAAACGAGGGCATGTTAAAATGGTGTTCCATCTCCCCGTAATATACTCATTAAAATAAACGAGCCGTGTTCAGCAAAAAGAAATACAGTTCTATTAGAATTGTGTGTTTCATGAAATAAGGCAGTGATGAAAGCATGCACTAAAATAAACACTATTATTACAGACTCGGCTGCATACCTATAATTAATTCCAGGTCAGTGGTAATGATGGGTACGGCGTAGGGACTTCAGTGGAACTAAACAATGCTGTTGCTCTAAAGTCCCTAGACCCGTTTTTCACAAAGAAGTAAAGTTACAATGAACATTTTCTCTGTGATTATCTATTATCAGATAACATTTTATCATATGACACTGAGCAGCAACAAAAATAGACACACAGTGCCTCATCATCATCTTTTCTCGGTGGATATGTTTCATCTTGCTCTCGTCTCTATCTGTTGATTTGCATTGATGCTATCGGACCCCTTCGCCCGGACGTGCGGTCGTATAGCTATTTATACGGGCAGTTTCCTGGCATTCAGGGTCCTGCAAGGCCACTGTTCGAAGTGGCCTGGCGTGGTGCGCTGGCGCTGGTACTCTGTCACAGGTGACAGCTCCTCTCTTCTCAGTTTCCGTTTGATTGCGCCTCCCTGTTGTTGTCTTACACAGCTTGGTCCTCATCAATTGCTCCACATTTCCCATTCACAACGCTATTTATGGAACGTCTTGAGTGTGGGGAGTTAAAAATAACACGGCTATTGTCAACTTTGTTTCTTATTATTCTTTATGTAATCAGGTTACATCAAGTGATGCCAGAAACTGAGAGGAAAAAAGAAAACACCTTTCCTGGTTATTCAGCCTGATTTATACTCCGTTGTTCGACGGTGTCGCTTGCTAAGAACTGATCCTAGGTCAGTGAGAGGAAAGCTGGATGTGGGGGAGGCACTGGATGATGGTGATCTTCAATATTTAATGTTCATGTTTTGTTTTGTGCTGCGTATGGTAGCATACTACTGAAGATAAACTACATATTGAAACTGGGACTGCGATGGAAGAGATGACCTACACTGAACTGGACCGCAGAGCACAGAACAGGAAGTACAATGCAAATGTGGATGAAAGATGAGAGCATGAAAGCAGTGAATTCTAAATCTAGAGAAGCGCCACCAAGAAAAACAACAGCAGTGCACACAAAAGAAAACATGACCCACGAAGGGGCCAGTCAAACACCTAAACTCTCAGAAAGAAACAGTGTAAGTCTGGGCTGCATTGGCGCTGTATTAAAAACGTGAGTTGTGGAGAGTGAAAATGCTCCGGCAGCAAACGAGACCGACCGCAGCGTT
Organism: Gymnoscopelus microlampas; assembly: GCF_963454915.1. Taxonomy (NCBI): domain Eukaryota; kingdom Metazoa; phylum Chordata; class Actinopteri; order Myctophiformes; family Myctophidae; genus Gymnoscopelus; species Gymnoscopelus microlampas. The sequence goes on along the minus strand of NC_139947.1, from coordinate 46,322,047 downwards.
CCTCTGGGTTTTATAATGGTAGTGTATGTCTCTGTTACCTTCACACACTGGAATGCCAGAAAAATGGAAAAACTGACACAGGCACATATAAAAGGCAATTTTACTAAATTCGTCTCTGCCATGAGCTCATAGGCAAATAAAGACACCCCCCCCATGCTACACAGTAAAATCCTCAGTGTTAATTTGTCGTAACTCTGAGAGTTTACAAATGGAACTAAATGGACCGTCACAGGTCCATTTGGTTCCATTCATACACTCTTTAGGGTAAAATAATACTCAGGACTTTACAGTGTAACACATGCCAGAAGGCTCAATGAGGACTGTATCACTGAGGACCTTTCTACGCATGCCAACCTGTTTTGCATTTATTCATTTAAGTGCATGGAGGAATCAAAACATTAATTGTGAGCTTTGTGTGGAAAAGCACAACATCCCTCCACCCAATGACTCTCATTCATTGTAATAACCCACCCCCAAACCCCCCCACACACACACCCTCCCTCCCTCCGCTCCCTCTCAGCCACCCTCGCACCCTGCACGTTTCTCCCACAGGGATCTCTATATATGAAGCGTGTGTCTGTGTTTGTGCTACACACTCTGTGTGTGTGTGTGTGTGTGTGTGTGTGTGTGTGTGTGTGTGTGTGTGTGTGTGTGTGTGTGTGTGTGTGTGTGTGTGTGTGTGTGTGTGTGTGTGTGTGTGTGTGTGTGTGTGTGTGTGTGTGTGTGTGCGTGTGTATGTAGGGGAGCTGTATTCACGCAGATGCTAACATCTGAATCACAAACAACCGTGATCCATAGAGAGAGAACAGGGGGGCATCAGGAAAAAAGGATGTAATTCACTGTTTCTCAAACTTTTACATTTCAAAGACCCCCCATGACTCTCAGAGTTGGAATCCCCTCAAGGAACCCTGAGGACCTCATTTCAAGAAACACTGCTTTAATTGATAATATGTTCTTTAGTAGATTGAGTATCCGCATGTTTCATGTATGCGTGTGTGTATGTAGTATGCATGTTGCTTGCACACTTGTGTGTGTGCACAGAGATGTGTTGTGTATGCATCTGGATGGGGGTGGCCATGTGTGCATGCACGTGCGAGCCATTGCGTGTGTATGTGCACGTGTGTGTGTGTGTGTGTGTGTGTGTGTGTGTGTGTGTGTGTGTGTGTGTGTGTGTGTGTGTGTGTGTGTGTGTGTGTGTACAGGACAACGGGGCCAGCAGGCACGTGTGGGGGTGGAGGGAGGGGTAAAGGTCAAGGTTGACCATTTCAGGTCAGGTGATCACAGAGCGGAGACAGATGGTGATTTAGCACCGCTTGGCAGCAGGTTCCCTGGGGGACCTCAGAGAGACGTGCTGGGGAGCCTGGAGCGGGACTTGTGTCCCGCGTGTGTGTGTGTGTGTGTGTGTGTGTGTGTGTGTGTGTGTGTGTGTTGGGGGGGGGGGGGGGGGGGGGTTCAACACAGTGGTGGTGGACAAAGTACTCAACCCCAGTATTTGAGTCAAAGTATATCTATACTTTGACTTGTAAGCTCGGGGTCAAAGATTACTCAACTAAAAGTTGCAAATTTGTACTACTTGATTAAAGTACTGGAGCACTTGCTTTAAAAAAAAATACTTAAGTATTCAAAAGTACATAAATAATTCACTCGTCAATAAAATATTCAGTCAATCAATGATGAAAAGAGCAGATCTTGACAGTGATGTGGAGTCTGCTTTCTATAGACCAATTATTTGTTTACTAACATTGAGACACAGGTGATTGTTTCATGCAATAAATTCCCAACATATTGTTTCGGGGTGCGCTGGTTTCAGTTCCTTCAACCTCCTCTTGTGTGCTAGTGAGGCGCGTCCTAGCGAGACATGAGAGAATGGGTTTCATTTGGTGCCGGCCTGCGTGCGCATACTGGTTCTTATCAGTGTGATGTCGTCTGTTAAGGGGTCTATAGTTTTGGATTGATCTGACTGCTGCATTGTTTAAGACCCAGTCCTACAGTCGTACAACAAATAGCCAATCTAGACGACCTACAAGCTCACGACGTGTTGTGAGATTGTAGATCTACTATTTTTGAGAAGTTTTGCAAAATGATAAAAAAATATATTAAAAAAGAAATCACCTACAATGACGTGCCAAAACAGGGACGCCAGGTTGAAAGTGGTTAATGGTGCCCTGGGTCCAAAGAAGAGAGCAAATATACCTCATTCCAGCCTGATAAAGAAAGTAACATCAATAGAATGGACTGATGTCAAGCAACGAGAGACCGCGTCACAACAAATGGAGCATCAGGGTAGTCCAGCCAGGCATGGAAGTCAAGCTGGCCTCCCTGCTCAAACACCCTCCAATCACATATGGCCATGATCCTAATCGTTCATCTATTCTACGCAGTGACCATCACTCACTCTTACACACTCAGCATAGCTCGTCGCTACCACTATTGCCAGTTCATCAGTGATCAAACTCCCTCCACCTCTCCAGCCTCTTCCTGTAGTAGCATTAATGGTTTTCACTATATATGTCAGCATGTCAATGCAGTTTCATATGTGTGAGAAAAAGAGAGATAGACAGACAGACAGACAGACAAACAGACAGACCTTTATTGAGCCTAAGAGGGAAATTCAGTTTCCATGGCAGCACTACAGCATGGAACACAGGACAGATACAGATCTACATCTAAGCTTCAAGAGTAAAACATAATAATAAGAAAGGCATAAGGTATAATGTATCAGGTTCTTTGTAGCATTTCTCTTTTAATATCTGTGTATCTTTAGGCTCTGCTTCGGGTGGTTTGAGATCTCAGAGTCTGTCATGCTTGTGCACATTGTTCTGGAGCATCCCGGGAGCAGAGCCACACCGCCAAATACAATGCAATATCATTGCAATAAATGTTTTTCATCTTGACGAGAGTGTCTGATTGAACTACAGCGCAATACTTTTTGTGTGCAGATTAGACGTCAACTGTGTTGCAACAAGGTAGTAAATCTAAGAGCAATTTGGCTTGCAGGCGAAAACACAGTCTGACAGCAGCGCAGATCTGTGCCAAAGGTTAACGCAAACTCATAAATAAGATCTATTTTCTGGATCCCTCCCTTCCCCGCTTCATCCGCCCCTCTGTCCGCACCACTCCCTCCATACACATCCACTTCCCCTCCATCCAGACAACCAGCTGCTGCTCCACACCTCCGAATGAATGAGGGCTGATCCCTGGAGAGGAAAGTGGGTACACAGGGAGAGGAGAGGAGAGCATAGGAGAGGAGAGGAGGAGAGCTGGATGTGGGGGAGGCACTGGATGGATGAGACGAGACACGTTGGGTCACAGGGTGAAGCCCCACATGCGTCAGGGGGTTCTTTTGTGTTTCTCTGCTGTGAGGTCACATAATCGCCACCGCCTCCAGAACACGCGTGAAGCACTCACACCCTGCACAATCATTTGGGGTTCCTGTTATGCACACACCCTACTCAAACTGACTCTGGGGGATCTCTGTTGCACGCAAGAGCACACGCACACGCGCACACACACGCAAGCGCACACACACACGCAAGCGCACACACACACACACACACACGCACACACACACACACACACACACACACACACACACACACACACGACACACACACGACACACACACACACACCCACGATGAGATGGCTTTGTGGTTCCAAGTCTGACACACACATACACACAGACAAACCCACAGACTCATTATGGGGTGGAACGACAGAGATAGGGTTCAGAGCCTGAGGGATTAGGGGGTGTTGAACGCATACGTTTTCCCCCAGGAAGAGATGAGTCATAATCACCCCCTTCTGTCACTCTCCTTATCCTCCACTCCTTTCTCCAACACCCACCCCTCCCCCACTGTTCATGTCTCTCCTCCATCTTCTGCCCTACTTTACATTTTACAGCTATCAGTGGGCAGGTGGGTTTGCATTCTGTGCAATGTTCAGTGGCGGAAGGTAATGAAATACATGTACTTGAGTACAGTACTCAAGCACATGTATCCTCCTTTAAGTACATTTCATCTGTACAGTACTTGAGTATTCATATTTTGGACACTTGTGACTTTAACTCCTCTTTTGACTCCACTACCTTTGTAGGAAGGGAAAAAGTAGGCTACATTTTGAATTAACCACTTAAGCCATATTTCAAATATAGTGAAAATAGCACATCTACAAGCTCACAATGTGTCACGGCGCATTGTGTGTATTTTCACTATTATTTACATCTTTTGAACATTTCTGGAAAATCTTAGAATTTTGGGGGGAAGATTCAAAATTTCAATGCAGCAACGTGTTGATTTGAAAAGAAAATACACTTTGTAATAAGTCATTTTGAAAACGTAAGTATTTTTAAAAGCAAGTTATCAAGTACACATTTTCACTAGTTGAGTAATATTTGACCAGGAGTATCTATACTTTGACTCAAGTACTGGGGTTATGAGTACTTTGTCCACCACTGCATTTGTATCAGTGAGCAGGTACAGTAGGTGTGCAATGTTCCACTTTGGCCAGAGTGCATGGCTGTTGAACTGAAGGATGCATCAGCTGTTGTGGACGGGATTGACCCTGTGTCAATCTGGCTACAGGGCGGTCTCCTCCTATAGACCGCCCTGCAGGTTCAGTGACTCCATCGAGCAATCCATCCATCATCCTCTCTTCTGTCCCACTCGGAACATCTTTTCTCAATTCCCCGCCTTCACTATAAATCACCCACCCTCCAGATTGTCATCACAGATCGTCTCACTGTCTCACTGCAATTCAACCCTCTCTAAACAGATCCAGAATTCTACCATTACGACCCCATTCAAAAATATATAAGGATCTCCTGACTTTCGACAGTAGGCTACCCCCAATAATAAAATGATGGAGACTTGGGAGGCTGAACTTGGGCTGACATTCGATGACAGCTGATGGGATGCTGTTAAATACTTTCCACACAAGCGCAACCTGTGCACGCTTCACTCTTATACAATTTAAGGTACTATTTAGAGTTCATTACTTCAAATGTGTTCATTACTTCAATGTGTCCGGGTAGCTCAGTCGGTAGAGCTCTCGCCTTCAGACCAAAAGGTAATGGGTTCGAATCCCGGGCACCGCCAACTCAGCGCATGAGTAGCACGGCTTGGGTGCGGCAAGTCGTGCGGTAAGTACTGGGAGCTGAGGATAGGTGTGGCGCTCCACCTCAGCAATCCATCTCCCAGGGGTCTAGTGCATTGTAACAGGGACAGACTCCTGCGTGTTCCTCGGCTGATACCGACAATAAGCCACCTCCCGACCAACTTATTACTTCAAAGCTAAACTGTCGCAAATATATCCTGATGTGGCAGAGTTGTGACAAATGTCATTCTTCACCTTGTAATTTAACCCACATGTTTTATTCATGTCCGCTTTTAGTTAATTTCAGGAAAAACTACTTTGACGCAATGTCCAAAATATTCACAATCTCTGTTAATATTTCTCCACATACTGCTATCTTTGGGGTTCCAGAAGACTATGCACGGTTCACTCCCAGACAATTAAAGGTTTTGACTTTTACTTCTTTATAGCAAGACGCCATCTTCTCCTCCAGTGGAAGTCTACTAAGCCTCCCTGTAGTACGTGGCTTAATGAAGTAATGTCCTTTTTAAAATGAGAAAGAATCAGATATTCTGTCAGAGGTAATCTGACTACATTCCAAAAGAAGTGGGTTATTCTTCTTACATTTTTTTATTCCCTCTAATCTACTGTATATTCAATGATTGAGTCCCCCCCCCCCCTTTCTTTTCTTACCTTCTGGTGTTTTTTATGTGTGTGTTTAAAGAAAGGAGAATACAGCTTGTGTTGATGATGAGAAGTTGTCGTTCCATGTTTACCTGAATATGCCTATGTGTGCAGTCATGCCGGTGAGAAATGACACTGTTTTTGTGCCTACCTTATAATAAACATATTAATGGAAAAAAACAAAAATAATTCTATCATTACATACAGAATATCTTTTCCTGTCATTAAAACAACAGAAAACTCATCAGCTCTATATGCACCCTACCTCCTCTACCACCACCGTGGGACAGATGATGCAAAGAGTGTAGCATGAGCCAGACTATGGAGTGCAGTGTGAACTCCCCCACTGAATTCAAATACAAAGCACTTTGCCAAAGAATATATGAATTATGGATCAAAAGCAAAATGAACTAGAAAGGTGCACTCAGTAGAGCACAAATCAACGCCATGAGGCATGCCCTTAAAATAATACTGTTAACGTGATGACAAATCAGGAATCAACTTTATTGTCACATCACAGGTTTACAGGTGTAAAGTCCATAGCCTGGTGGTACGCTTATCCCATAGCTTGGAGGGACGCTTCCTCTACCATTATAAATTAAAGAAAATTACGTAGTTGTCATTACCAGTGCGAACCAGATATGATGCTTATCGGCCTTGTAGTTTGTGATAGTAGCTGCGGACAGACACAGACACACAGATACGGCCGAATGCACGATCTCCACCCGGCAGAATTAAACCAAAAAGGTAGCACGTGGCTTCATACATCTGTCTTTCTTACTTATAAACTACAATGATTGTGGTGCCATTGGCACAGATTTTAGCCTGAGAATCCTGGATGTTGTGTTCCATCTGTGTGTCTAGTGCGGACAAAAGCTTGTAATTGTATGTTGAATCACAAAAACGGGTTCAACTCTGGTCATTTGCTTTGGAAATACTTGTTCCACTGTTGAGGGGAAAAAGCAAAGTCACAAAACTCTGGTAATTTGCGGGCCAACAGGATAACATTGTGGTAACTTTCCAAAGGTTTAAATATAATACCACATTGTTCACTGTGAGTTGCATATCAAGGTTGTGTACTATCCATGGGAAGAGAATTTGAGCAGTACCAAACTAACAGCAAATCACTGCTATAAGCCAAGAAAAGAAAATAACCTAGTGATATTACTGATCTCTCTCTGTATGGTAACATATCTCATTCAAGAGGATGATCTGCGGTGCTTTGTGGATGATTCTGGCAATGCCACACTCTGCTTCTCTCTTCCACTCAACTTCAGACATCTCCCTGGATATTGTAACCTGTTAGAGGGACAATGCAGACCGAGTTTCTGTCAGAAGTTTACTCTGGGGGCCCTCGAAAAGCTGCACATCACAGCCAATTGTTTGACAAGAGTCTCATATTTAGATTGATGTGATTTGTGTTGTATATTGGTAATCGATCTGTCTCTCTTAGTGCGCCAGTTCCCCACCCCCTCCCCCTCAATGAATGCTACAGTACAATCATCCCGACTGATGATTGTAGCATACAATCCAAATGAAAAAAGCAACCCATATTACGCTAAAACAGAATTATGAACATATTCAAATAAGATTTTGATTCTAAATTTATATATATATAATTTAAGGGCTGCCATGCTAAATCAAGCAAAAATGAAAGTAAAAAAAGAGATTGGGTCGGAAGACTATGGGTGACCATGTGACCGTCCCATTACTAAAGGTCCCACATTCAATCCCCCAACCGGAGCCATGTGTTCTTAAGCAAAGCATCAAAGGCATACCCCTAAACATGAGAGTGTCTGTTAAATGCCTGACAACATAAATGTCTTAACAGGCAAATATCACAACACACTGACGCTAAACTAAAACCTAAATTGCACAATAGAGACGGTACAATAATATATCTTTAAGGAAGGCTGTCAAAGACAACATGGTGACATGTGTGGTGTGTGCATTAACCTCGGGGAAGGCCATGATCTTATCGTGGATGGCAGCAGCTATGGCAGCATGCTCCACCTTGCAGTCTGCTGACTCTGAGGCAGAGTTAAGGCCATTGTGAATGTTGTACCAGATGTTGTTGAAGAGCATGGTGTCCTGTGGGACCACACCAAAGTGGGCTTGCAGAGATGCTTTTCCTGTGGAACAAGAAGAAAAGGAAGAGACGCAATTTGCAGATGCAGCAAAAAGCCATAGTCACAAACCAGAAGTCTGAAAGAAAAGCCTGTGTTGCTTGAAGTGTCACTGCATAAAAGCCTTTAAAGGAAGCTGTTTGGTGAACGGATCTTTCTGCTCTAATCTAGAGGTTGTAGACAACCAAATGCTTCCTCTGATACATTATGGAGTCAACAGATGTGTCTGTCACCAGATAGTGTCACACTGGGAGAGCGTAATGTGCCCAGAGGTTCATGCAATTTCCCCCAGATCCCCTCCCTGCTGAACTAGCCAACCAGTAGGCTAGTGCAGCGACGACACATAAAATGTCATTTTATTTACTAGCAAGTAGTAGCTATACTACTCAATATAGTAATGAGTAGTGTAGCCTCCCTGAACATCATGTAAACGGAAGATCAGACGAATGCTGGTGCTCTTGCCAGACCCTGAATGCCAGACCTATGGGATGGCATGGAACATGTTGGTCACAACCATTGATCAGATCAGCACAATCTGTGGACTTTTGAGGATCTTTTATTGAAAAATCTAAGGGTGGAGCTTACTGGTCAAAGTGACAGATGTGTTCGTTATGAGTTGTGTACGCAAGTTTCATGGCTGTAGCCTGTAGGCCAAACGAGGCATGACTTGTACCTGTTCAAAGTTCTCATTTTCAAACGATTGCTATAGCGCCCTCCTTTGGCCAGTTGGAGGAAGATTCGTTTCAGCGCTATTTGGCATGACCCTCTACAATACTGCAAAGTTTCATAAAAATTCTGCATTTATATAGTTGGGACAGAAGAATATTTTTTATAAACCTGCAAGATTCATTGGCTCAAGGAGGGATTTTAGATATTGGTCCAAAGTCTGTGTGTTGACAGTTTTGTGCAGATTGCACAAAAATCCCAGGAGAAATTTGAATTTAACAGTTTTTCATATAATTCGAAATAGCAGAAGATCTAAAGGTCAGAGGTCAAAGGTCACTCATCGTGGCAAAGTCATTCCTCTTCATTATGTGTAATGAAGTTTCATTCCTATAGGTCAAACGGTTCATGAGCTATTTTAAACTACCGTAGCCGCTGTAAATGTGAAATTAATCAGTATTGAGCAAATGCCAGACCTATTTCTCACCCAAATGTTATCAGAAACTTATTTTCCCAGTTTGCAAAGAAGGTTGCCTGTATTTTCACAATTTACACGCACGCACACACGCGCACACACACACACGCACACACGCACACACACACACACACACACACACACACACACACACACACACACACACACACACACACACACACACACACACACACACACACACACACACACACACACACACACACACACACACACACACACACACACACACGTTTGAAAAACGAAAATGCGCACAAATCAAACCCGAGGGCTTGACAGGAAAAAGCCTGTGAGAAGTACCTCTTCATCTTCCTCAAATAGTCTCAACATGCCTTTTCAATGAATGAATTATGGAATATTCTGTGGTAAGAAGGTAAACACAAACCAAGAGTATTAAACATTTTTCCACAAGCATAAAGCTTGTACAGCACCCACCCATTAAAAGAGAGAGTTGCGACACTCTTTGATCTTGCCGTGACGTGATCACGTGGTTCATGTATTGAGTGTGCTTCATCAACTATCATTATGAGGAATCAATTCCCTAGAATTATATAGTTGTCATTGACAGACTTGAACATTATTTGGTAATTGATGTCCTTGTCCTCCTGGCAGCGTGCACAAGAAATATGACGCTGATCAGCCCAGCAGTTTTCAAACACACAAACGATCACACCTGCCTACTTGGCAGAGATAATACTGAAAGGTGTGGAGTTGTGTCACTGAATAATGTGCAAAAAAGGGCAACGAGAAGAATAGTGGATCATTAGGAGATGTTTGAATTGTCATCTTTTCCTCCCATTTTTCTTTAGACGTGTCCTGTCAACGTGTTTGCAAAGTGAGTGTGTTTAAGGCAGTTTGCTGTAGGCTACTCAGTTAAAGATGACAGCGATCCGTGTCCCCTGTGGTTTGATCATCTTCCCTCATGTTTAATTCATAGACTGAAGTGGTTCAGGGCTTTGTCTGCTGCCTAAGCAACACACCATGAGATGCTGTTACAGTCATTCCTACCATTCCTAAAATTGTCTTTCAATGTTAGTGCTTTGGCAAGTCACACAATCCGTTGAGTTAGAATCAACCTAAATATTGAAGATTGAATTCTAATAGAATATTGGATACGAACGAAAGGGAAAAAGAAAGAAAGATTGAGGAGATCCATTGGTATTAATCACACGAATGGGTCTCCTCAATCTTAAGCTATTACACAGACAAGAGCTAACACAGACAAGAGCTTGAAATTATAACACTTTCTATAGCCTACAATACTGCTTTGAACAGAGGATCAACAGATATCATAAGTAGGACTAAAGGAGACAGGGAATACAGAGTGAGTAAGGAGAGATGGTAAATGGCAGGAAAGGTCGGGAGGGGCCGAAATGAGAGGTACAAAGGAAAAAGAAAATAGTTGAAAATCAGGCAAAGGAAACTGGGCGAAGTTATCGTGCCGAGATTACCTGTGTTCAGACTGGAGAACAGGGTACAAAGTAACTAGAAACTAAAGTTTTCAAATAATTGTAGTGGAGTAAAAGTACGATATTTGCCTTTGAGATGTGGTGGAGTAGAAGGAAAAGGACAGAAAATTGGAAATACTCCAGTAAAGTGAGTACAGTACTTGAGTGAATGTACTTAGTTACTTTATACCACTGCCCATATGTATATAACATATCTTCATCTTGCTGTAACCATCCACTGTAATGTGTTTCATCATGGAGGGTTTGATGTGAAGCAATAACGTTGTAAAATATGAAGGTGTTTGAAGTGCTGAATTCACTCAGACAACCTCGGGGCAATTCCTTCTATTCATTCTCCACCCTCTGTTCCTCTTTTCTCTTTATTTTTGAGCGCCCTTCTGGTCACCTGGTTTGGAACCAGGATATGAGAGCATTCCTCTCTGAGAATTCCTGCTTCTTTTCCAAGGTTTGATACTGTGTGTGTGTGTGTGTGTGTGTGTGTGTGTGTGTGTGTGTGTGTGTGTGTGTGTGTGTGTGTGTGTGTGTGTGTGTGTGTGTGTGTGTGTGTGTGTGTGTGTGTGTGTGTGTTGGTGTGTGTGTGTGTGTGTGTTGGTGTGTGTGTGTGTGTGTGTGTGTGTGTGTGTGTGTGTGTGTGTGTGTGTGTGTGTGTGTGTGTGTGTGTGTGTGTGTGTGTGTGTGTGTGTGTGTGTGTGTGTGTGTGTGTGTGTGTGTGAGTGCCCAAGGACTGGATTAGGACTGAGTGTTCTTTCCAAACAACAGCATGACCGAATACAGTCAACCAAGTCTTAACTTGAACTGATGACACATGGAAATAATAATATTATCAACATCCAATATAAACTCTATATGCCTGCAGTCATTTGTGACAGGTCGGTGCGTCTGCTGATGGCATGAGTGTTTGCCGTAGGTACTGTACGTATATTCATAGTTTAAAGGTTTGAACTGTGTTGTCGAAATCCAGTTGGTTGGTTTCTACTGTGTTGGTGAAATCCAGTTGGTTGGTTTCTACTGTGTTGGTGAAATCCAGTTGGCTGGTTTCTACTGTGTTGTACGCATGTACACGTGCACACACATCCTGTGTGGCAGAGACTTTGTTTCCCTACCACCTGACAGGAGTGAAAATGACTGCAGGTATCATAAAGTCCACTCTATAGTGTTTAGCTTGAGCAGACTTCGGCCACACGTTTTCCTACTGGGACCTATTGCTTGTACAGTAGGACCATTTGGTAATCTACTTTATTGACATATTCGCATATACAAGTAAAAACAAGACCAGGACACCTGGTTGTGCCAGACCTAAGCCAGTGTTGTGTGAAGTCGTGTGAAGTCTAATTCTAAAGGTAGGGTAGAAGATATATCTTTTAGTCGTCTTTCATCTCAGAGAAACCAAGGTGCTTTTCCTTGACGTTAGGGAGGTAGACCAAATGAACATCAACATCGGTCAAGGACGGACCCTGTTCTATCTCTCTTTTCCTCTTCCTCTTAATGGACTCCATTGGCAAGGTTTGCTAAATGAATCGAACTTTGTTCGATATACTGATAGGGGGAACCCTAATTTATGGATAACAAGACCAGGATATTTGACATTGAAGGTCTAATTGAAATATTTGTGTCTTACGTTATATACCAACTGTATTTATACTTGTGACATAATAGTGATGTCACGAATAGTCTGTGCCTATTTATTCATGCATAAGAAACCTAACCACAACCAGACATACCATGTATGGACAAATTGGTGACAAAGGCTTGTGTAGGCCATACCTTTCAGGTCTGGCAAAAACATGTGCATACACTAGTCAAAAGGATAAAACAGAAAGATACACAACAAAATCCTGCATATTAAGGCCAGTCCACACCAATGGAACAAAGCTGTTTTAGAGACCATTGCAGTGGTCTGGACTGAGCAGCTGCAGACAAGTGCCATTAAGGGATAATGGTTGTGCAAGTAGTTGCAGTTGCAAGGAGTTGCAAGGAGTTGCACTGGTGTGGACTGACCTTTACTTTAACTCTGAAAGTGTAAAACATATGACCTGTACGGGCTTCATTTTCTAAAGAAACATAGGCCTACACGTGACACAACCAACATACATTCTACAGGTGTCATACTGTGACAATACTCATAACACTATAGTGTTATACTTATACCTACCTGCTGTCTAAGGTTGAGTCTACAGACAATAGTATTACAGTATACATGTTTAGTACTTTCCAGTATAGTATCCGTTATATCTATGATTAGCATTTAGCGTTTGCTTCTCAAAGCTCCAAGTGCCAAAGATAATTCCTTGCATTAACCTCATACCTCAGTAAAAAGTGTTCCTGATTCTGAACATGGTGGAGTCACACTAATAATGAACTGAACTCAACTTCCAAACCATGGTTAAAATAAATTATTACGCATTTACACCACAATGAATCCTCTCTTCCGCTAGAGCATTCTTTTCAAATAAGCTGCAGCTTTCACTAGTGTGTAGGGCGGCAATGTAATACCCCCCTGCCCCCCCAATGCATATTTATAATATCCATGTTTACAAGCCAAGTAGCCAACAGGGTTTTCCATTGGATATAGTTAGCAACCAATACAAGATTCTAATTTGAAGGCTCAATACAAACTGCTACATCGTTTGTTCCATTGGTTCTCCGTCTGTTACATCATCTCAATCAATTAATCAATTAGGGGGAGGGAGATGCATGATTCAGGCCTTGTTATCCAAAACTGCACAGTCAATTCCTGCGTTAATTTAGCCATTTGTAGCTATGAGAGTGTACACATAGAACCAAGTTTGACCCTTATATTTGGTTCCAAATGTCTACTCTCAGAGTTAAATGAACACTGCAGATCTCACTGTGTGTGGTTCCAGAAACATTCAAAGCATTTACAAAGAAACATTCTAAGTGCAGTTCCTGTCACAACAATATCCAAAACAGTAGTGAATGACCTCCCAACATTCCCTTTTCGGCCTCCTCTCGTTTTAATCCATTATCACGATTAGATTACCACCAGACTCATTCCTGTCACGTTTCTTCCACGGGCGCTGACTGATGGAGGCCCCTTTGCAAAACAGGCAGAGGTGACAGAACAGGCCACAATCCTGTAGATTAATTGGTATAAAGTTAATTAGGGCGTAGCTGGGTACCCCTTTGGGTCAGGACCCCTGCATTGTGTCCGCAGGTGATCCATCATGGGAGCAAAACCCACACTGATGGCCCAAAAGTCTCAAGGCATAGACAGAGAACAACACTCGGCTGCCCCGGTAACCGACCAAAGAAACAGCTAAACGACGACTCCAGTGGAATACTAACACACTGCAGAAAGAAAAAGTTAAACTTCCTGGAAGAACACACAACATCCAAGTGATGCTTGGAATTCAAAGAGCTGGCCTCGTGTCACAGTTATTTAAACAGTGTTTGCAGCTCGTGAAAAGTTGGGAGTGAACTCATTTTGAAAAATAAGAAGTGAGATGTAGTTGTTTAGGGGTATTTGTCAGTGTACATTTTGCACATACATAATCTTTGTCCTCTGCATTTAATTCATCCCGTCTATGCGGAGCAGTGGGGAAGTGCCATTAATACAGTGCCCAGGGAGCAGTTAGGGGTTAAGACTGGGCGGACCGGGAAGCAAACTGTCACTAACCCACTAAGCTACATCATATGTTGTTGCAATGAGTGATGCAACTACATTGCATTTTTTGGTCATTTTTGCCAAGAGCTTGATAGCACAGAGAAAGTAGGTCAGATAAAGAGAGAGACCGTTGTGGCATGGTTGACCTTGGCACACGATGGTACTTGTTGCATCTGTTGTCGCCAGGCTTTAATGCAAAACAACGAGGAAGAGAGCTGGCTCTGCCACCCTGCCCAGAGGGCACAGCGCTTAACCCCATTTGCCTCATTGGACACCGGGGGATGGGGGGGGGGGGGGTAACCACTTATTTATTGACCAGGGTTCTATACTTAGTCCCTTCCTTTTTTCCCTATATATGTTCATGCATATGCGTTTTTGTCAATAAAATGTCTATGACATGTCCAGAATATGAATGCTAGGGTTTGCGTGGTTAAGGTGCATGTTAAAACGGCAGGATCATCTCAGTCTGTGTTAACGTGACTGTGCTGAGACTGTACCAATGTTATCACGCATCACCAGACCTATAACCTCCAACCTCGCAATCAGAGACACGAGAGAAAGACGGACACACACACACACACACACACACACACACACACACACACACACACACACACACACACACACACACACACACACACACACACACACACACACACACACACACACACACACACACACACACACACACACACACACACACACACACACACACACACACACAGAAAAAGAGAGAGAGAGAAGAACAAAGGAAGGAAAGTGTCAGTGCTGATCAGGCACTTCTTATCCAGGCCAGCATCATCAGCACAGGAAAAATACAAACAGAGGGTCTGTTTGACTGAATGCATGGAGGACCACTTGATGATCACAATATGGGGCACTTAGGCTGTGACTGTAAGCTCCCTCAACATGATGATCCATATAGGGGTTTTATACTGTACAGACCGAACTTTATTGGACTGTGCAAAATGTTCTCCTAAAAGTATTTTCAAGAACCAAAACCCACCCAATAAAATACATTGGACCCATAATTATGTGTGACAGGTGTGATGGCATTGTAGTGAATGCAGTATTTTGAAACTGTGATCCCTTTGTATGCCCTTTGGATCAGCTTTGAAATGTAGGCAATCTGAAATATATCTTTGTAAATGAGTTACATACTGTATAGGCAGTCTGGTCAACACACAGGAGCCATTGTTCTGCATTATATATGCTGAGTGATCATGGCCCATATACTAATCCCGTTCATCCTTAGTCATGCATCAGTGTCCTCGTTGGAGGGATACCAATGACAGGGAGAGAGAACGTAGCCCCACAAAATACTGTGGGGACGAAAGAAAACGAAGGATGATGAGGAGGAGAGGAGGAGCGTCAACCTCATCGGATTGGAGTGATGGGAGCCTGACCCATTTACCCACAATGCCTCTGGGGTGGAAGCAGACACTATATGGACAATCGCGCAAAACCATATATGGTAGTGCTTGGGGACACGCACGCTCAACGCAAGTTGTGGGGATTGGGAACCACAAACAGAACAGGCACTACAGCAAGGACAAAGGCAGACACAACAAGCCAGGGCCTGCGCGCACACACAGACGCACGCACACACACACACACACACACACACACACACACACACACACACACACACACACACACACACACACACACACACACACACACACACACACACACACACACACACACACACACACACACACACACACACACACACACACACACAGTCTCTCTCCCTCTATCTCAGACTGCCCCAGCAGTGGTGTTATATGTGAACCCATGAAAGACAAGCTGCGGTCAGGACTTAACGTAACCGCCTGCTCCCGTTAAACCATGAGTGACCCAAGAGGGCTTCAGAGTGCACAGTAAAATCCTGAGTGTTCATTTAACTCTGAAAGTGCAAAAATGTAAACAAATGAATCGGTAAAGGGGTCAATTATGTTACATTTCTACATTCTCTGAGTAATAAATGAACACTGTGTATGAACAAACGCATGAAACAGGTTACCCCATAGCCTCACTTTCATGTGGGGGGGGGGGGGGGGGCAAAGTGAACTGACGAGGCGCTTGTTTGAGCCGTTGCCACGAGACAATATAAGGACGAGGAGTCAACTCTGCTGACACCTCTGCTTCAGCAATTAATGGATCTAAACAGGACGTCGGTGTCAGCGAGCGGTGGGTCGCGCCTTCTCCCGTGTCAGATGTCAGACGCGTTAAGAGGAGGGCCGCTAAATGACCGTTGGCAGTTGGCGTGTTAAAGCGGCCTCACGCCGGGGTTAACGCGCCAGATTGACACCAAACTAACAGTCAGCAAGCGGGCCAATACCCCCCCCCCCTTTCAATCTTCATCTCATGGCGTTTTATTGTTATAAAAAGAGATGAGAAGAAGGGTGAATGCTGCACAAAGGATGGAAGACGAATGGCATAAGTTTTCTCAGGAGAGATGGAGGGCAGAATCTCCAATTCTAATGGGACGGGGAGCAGGGTGGCTGGGGGGTCACAGCTCGGTGTGGGACGAACAATGGAGGCCACAACTGGAGAGGAGAAAGGACAGAGAGTGTGTGTGTGTGTGTGTGTGTGTGTGTGTGTGTGTGTGTGTGTGTGTGTGTGTGTGTGTGTGTGTGTGTGTGTGTGTGTGTGTGTGTGTGTGTGAGGGAGGGGGGGTATCTGCACCGTCACGGCTTTATACTTAATTTCCATAACTGAATCAGGGACGCGTGCCATACTGTGTGTGTGTGTGTGTGTGTGTGTGTGTGTGTGTGTGTGTGTGTGTGTGTGTGTGTGTGTGTGTGTGTGTGTGTGTGTGTGTGTGCGTACTGACAGCTGTTGTGGTCATGTTTAACCGACACAATATCCTGGCTATGTGTCGGGGGAAAGCACCAACACATTTATATTCGTCCAGGGAAATCAATGTATTCAATCAAGGTCATGTTTCAATCATGCACTGTCTCTGGGGCAGCCGAGATCCTATTCCTGGACAATCTGGAACGTCTGGTCACGCCAGGCATGTCTGTGTATGAACCGTTGCTGTCGGGCAGAAACCGCTTATCTTATCTATCACATTTCAACTTTAAAAACATTTTCGTAAATAAATGCCCCACTTCGTCATAACACAGTGTTGCGGAAAAGTAGCAAAAATAGCCTATATACAAGCTCACAACGCGCTGCATCGCAATGCACTGTGAGCTTGTAGAGCGCCTATTTTCGCTATTTTTGGAAGTGAAAATGGTTAAGTCTGTCTGTGGGTTTTATAAATATTTAGCCAATGAAAAGACTACATAATAAGTACATTGGATCCATTGGAACACAGGTTATTTTTTTCCATTTCCAGAAAAGTTACAGTTTTGGACATACAAGGTTTCCACCTGACAGTGAGGTGCTTCCCAAAAACTACACAGTCAAATCCTCTGTTAAAGGGAAATGTTGCAGATTTTCAACCTCAATACTATTGTTCTGATGTGAGGATATCACTTATATAGTGGGTTTTGCCACGTTAACATTTTGCAGCTCAATGGTGCAAAGTTATAAAGGTTAAGATTTATACACATAGCACGCAGCAGACCCAAGGATGGGCTACACATAGCCTATGTGAACTGCACCAATATGTAGGTGTGTGTGATCATTAAAGCAAAAGAAGCTTTAATTACAAAAAGGACTCATCATCTGTGTGGGCAATCCACAGTAGCCCTCAGCATGCTATGGTGACATGACCAGTCGGTGGATGGGGACTTTATACAGTTATATGGCTGTTCTCATGCATTTTTCTGTTTGGTATCTTAAAATTAATTGAAGCTGATTTGTAAAATCAAAATATAAGCTGTTAATTAGCCTTTTTGCCATGGGCTATGGGATCCGTAGTGCCAGTTTGTCACTAAGTCAAGTCTGCACATAGTTTGGGTGTGCACATCCCGGGTATATAATCTGTGTATCTGTGATTTAACAAATGTAAATACTCAACCCAGGACCCAGGAACAAAATGTGATTCTAGCCTAAACATGAGACATCAACCAATGTCTTTTCTCCCTACATGGTTACAGTTAGTCAGGACAAGACAGCTGTGCTCCACTACCTATTAATAAATCAACATTACACTGCCATCTTGTGGATATACCTAGTAACCACACACTCTCTATTGTGCTAATGAGATCTAACCAACAGGAAGACTCAACCCTGGAAAGAACTTTGGCCTTTAAGTTTGGCACAAGCTAAACTGCACTATTGATTAACACCACAATTATGTCAAACTGCCAAGCTCAAACACTGACTTCAAACAACGATAGAAACGGGGTTATTCAGCCTCTACAGCCCAGTAACTGAGTAATCATTTGGTCCCACAGAGGCCTTTAAATGCCTTGCTCAAGAACACTTTTTAACAGCACAAATAGGTTGTTCCGGGCGTCAAACATGACAATTCGTGGTTATGGGGAAGTCTCTTAGCTAAAACAAGCTTTAATGTACTTTGTCCTGTTCTTGGGTACTGGAAGGAGGGAGCAGGGGTCATCACCATGCCAGCTTCTGATGGACATTTCCATCAATATTTTAAATTGCCACGGACATGCAAAACAAGTGATCAATTATATTAAAAGGTGCCACTTATCAAAAAAATATAAATACAAATAAAATCTAAATATGTTTTGGGGAAAAGCCGATCTACAAGCTCACAACGCATCACGGCATGTTCTGAGTTTGTAGATCAGCTATTTTCTTTTTAGCCTATAATGGCTAAAATGGCAGGGTTAAAGTGGTTAGTGGTTACTTTAGAAAACCTGGAGACTGTGAAGTCGTCCTCGGTATACTGGCAGCTAGGGGCAGTCCTGAGACAGGTATTAAATGTGGCATGTTTGGGATTTCAATAATTGGCAGTGCTTCCATCTTACATTGCAGGAGCAAAATGGCCACTTAGCGGCAAAGGTGAGTGGGTGCGTATTATACTATGGTTATTATCATATAGACAGATGGCTTTTCAGAGGACAGTGTTACTTGAGGACATGAGGAGACAAGAAGTTCTACCAGCTAAACTAGTTTTGATTAATGAAGGGCATGACAGGATTTAAAGGAATGCAGTGTCACAATAGTTTGATGCAAAGGTGCGGAGGAGGTCTGATGGTGAGGCTGTGAATTATGATTGTGGAGTGTTATTATAGTTATTGTTATTATTGAAACACTTTCTCTTAATTGACGAAAAACAGCTTCACTTGTCCAGTTCTGCCTTGCCTTGGTGCTCCTTCTCAACAGATGACATGCTATCTGTTTTTGCTCTTTTCCTGCGGGACTTACATTAATCCATCGTCTTGCACGTTTTGACATTTTCAGGGAATTAAGGCAGCTATTAACAAACATTACTACATACTTGTAGTTGACTTGTTGTCCTCACCTGATCCAAACATGTACGGGTACCAAGTACAATACCACAAATCTCTTGCAACATATTAATGAGCATGGCATCTCAACACTTTAAGAGTCAACACAATTATTTAAAAAAAATTAAATTAAATTGTGAATATTTAGAAAAAGTATCAACGATATTTTTCGTATTTTTTAAAACCAAAAAGTGCCGTGGACATAGACAAGTCTTGCCACGGACATGTTTGTCCATGTACGGACATGTTGATGACCCCTGGGAGGGAGACATGAGGCTGAATATGCAGCTTGTGAACCTGTGAGGGGTGAGTTAAGGTCCAAACACTTACACTGCTGATATTATGTATTATCAACAGTGTTTATCATTATCGCTGCAACAAAGGACTGGTCAAGCACATAGGTCAACAGCAAAACCTTCATTTATACTCAATGCGCGAGGTTGACGCGTGCCAAAAAGAACAGATCTACACGGTAACAACACATTGCTCGCTTGTAAATCAATTATTTTTGGAAAGCGACACTATGGAGTATAAATTTGGCTTAATGCCACACCACAGTTGTGCTCTTTTCTGCACCCTGTGATCCTGACAAAGCAAGCTGCATACAGTGTCACCACAGAAAAGAATGCATGTGCTATTTCTGTGACCATAGGCATTTACTGTATGTACGCACATACATGTGGCAAAGAGGCTAGACAATGCCACTCACCTCAGACAGGTAATTAAATTCTAGGTCTCAGAGAAGGTCCTGAAATCCTTTTAGTCAGCTACCACTCAGAGCATCCCGACAGGAGCCATCACTGTCTCATATGGGAATAGCTTCTCCCAGGACCTGCAAGCCCTGCGGTAGGTGGACTTCCCTCCCGTCCTAAAAGGACTCAAGTGATAGGAGGTGTTTGAGCAGAGCAAAAATTACAAATACCACCCCAGCAATGGACAGTTTGTCCCAATGCAGACAGGCAAATGCCTGAGCTGTATCAAGGCTCAACGGCAACGGCAACTCAAGTTTAATGTAATACCATGTGGATTCCCTGGTTTCCTTTATGATCTAAGAGAAGCTTTTAACCTTAATGAAAGACATCTGAATCAGCATCCTCTTCAACTTTGTTTGGAGTATAACATAGCAAGTGAAAATAAGTGTTCTATGTTTCTAGTGTGAACAGTCTAAGGTCTGAGAACATTAAAAGTGACAATGCTTAGGTAAGCAGAACTTGCTAAGAGCGCATGTCTTCAATTTTTCCAAGGACCATACCCATCATTTTTAAGAAGTCAACACATGGTTCTCAAATACTGCTTTTAGCAATAATCTTGAACTTGTAGGGTTAGGGTAGGCAATCTTTTCAGTGATTGTTGTGAGGCAAGTTTTGACTTACTACACTGTCCTTTCAATTGCTTACAAAACAGGTTCTGTAGAACAATGGGTGCCCTTGGGGAAATGAACATTATCTGTGAGGAAATTGTATCTGCACTTGACAATAAATTCAAACCTATCCATGAAGTGTTAGCAAAGAACTTATGATATGCAATTTGAACAAGGAAGATTTAGAAAATGCATAGCGTTACTTCATGCAGGGCACAAGAGTCGTACACGCATCAGCTGTAATCGGCTGTCAGTCTGCTGATTGTTTACAATCAGCCTAGCTTTCCTTCTCTCCATTCATAGCTCTGCTGGCCATTACCAAAACAGTCACACCTTTTTACACTCCAATCAGAGCTCACGCTCTTAACAGAGCGGCTCCTTTAAATGCGGATTCTCCATTTATTAGATCTCTGCTTCTCTTGCCACTTGCTACACTTCTGCTGCTGCTTTAGCTGCCTCCTCCTCATGTCTTACTAAATAAAATACATCAATCAATCAATCACTCACTCCACCCCAGCCTCCACCTTTTGATCAGAGTCTGACATGGGCTCAAATACTATTTTATGTCTGCTGATTCTAGTCAATCTGTCAATGTATTGCTTAGGCCTACTTTTGTATACCTGGGTTTTGCTTAGTGTACCCTGATTTAGCGTAGCATGCTGCCTAAGCAAAATTTAGGGAACATCCCATAGCGGAGCCATTAACGCCAAGTTTAACTGTATTCCATTTGTTAGAAAGAAAGAAAGAAAGAAAGAAAGAAAGAAAGAAAGAAAGAAAGAAAGAAAGAAAGAAAGAAAGAAAGAAAGAAAGAAAGAAAGAAAGAAAGAAAGAAAGAAAGAACAGGACAGGACAGGACAGGACAGGACAGGACAGGACAGACAGACAGACAGACAGACAGACAGACAGACAGACAGACAGACAGACAGACAGACAGACAGACAGACAGACAGAAACAAACAAACAAAATGTAAGCTCCAAGTGTAAGGAGATTGAGAAGTACTAGTCCCTTCATGTGCAGGAAAGGGTCAAATGTTTTATCAGAAAATGGGTTAAACGATCTTGGGAGGCTGTGGCACCCAACCAGTATGCAGTCTGGGATCGCTATGGAGACACAAGTGTTGTCCTTAGCCGACCGCTCTGGGAGTCTCCTCCCTCCCTTCCTATTTCTGTTGGGCTGCTGGTGAATGTCGTTTGGCTTATGCACATACCACCAACCGCCAGGGCAGTCTGTCCCACAGCTTGCAGCCAAAACATCTATGGTGTAATCTATCCTTGTGCCAGCCCTGAATAGCTCAACCTGGAGTAGCTTCACCCAAGACATGATCCTGTGGAGAAGTGAACCAGGCTATGGGACCAAGTCAATTTTTATGTGTCTGTTTAAATCCGCTGTCTCTGTCTGAATGTGTCTCACTCTCGCTCTCACTCCCCTGGCCCTTATCCACATAATCTGTTGCTCTCCCTCATACATACCGTACATACATAGTCATAAACACACACACACACACTCTTCCATTTCCATGACGTGGAGTCCTGTGTCCTAATGTGACCTTACCTAAAGCGACCCCGTTTCCACACTTCACTGCTCTGTCTAAACACAACAGAGGGGCTGCAACAAGGACACGGAGGAAAGAGTGAGGACAAGGGAGTGCAGGGGGTGAAAAGAGACAGGGGTAAGGCTTCTTCGCAAATTTGGTGAGTGAACTGCAGCTCAACTGCATAACCACTCTTATTACTCTCTCTGACGTTCAAATCACATGCTCATTTGGACTGTTTACAATGGGTTATGCTCTGCCTCCGTTTCAAGCTCCCTCCCTTCCTCTGACATCCCGCCCCCCCTGCCTCGTTCACCCTAAACCTCCACCCCACCCACCAGTTGGTTCCTCAGAACTGCGTTGTGGCGTTTTCGAGCTGAGACTGAGACGAACGGGGAAAGGCAGCTAAAAGAGCCTATTTGTCTGAGTCGTTCCAGGCACACTCCAGCGGATCACTACTTCTGCCCCGTCTTTCATTTGTGCAGTTCTACCCTCTCAGGACAGCTGTGAGTATCTAAGGGGTCAGATGAGGACAGAGGGCTGACAGGACCCCCCCCACACAAACATACACACACACACACACACACACTCTGCTCCCAGAGGATTAGTGGTGTACGTGACTATGTGCAGACATGATAAAGGATCTTCACACAGATTTAAGAAGTCCAGAATTGCAGCTATGGTTTAAAATGCAAGAATCTCATAAGTGTGGGAAGCTCATGAAATATTCTTGCAAGAGAGTGAGTGAGTTGGACTTGTTCGTTCTGCCATATTGTGCTTGGCTGAAAGCAAAACTGTATTTTCAGTCACATAATACTGGATTGTTAAACAGTATTTGTGATCTTTGACCCTGTAGGAATTAAATGTACAAAGCTTGAGATTTCCTTCATAATCTTCGACAAATAAACTGCATGAGACAAGAATGACATTCTTATTTCAAACTTTGGGTGTAAACATTGCTTCTCACAAGCATTCCTTTTATGTATTCCTGCAAAAAGCAGTGTTTAAAGCTAAAATACATAACAACTTGCTCATTTGTAGTAGGTAAAGGGGCCAAAAGGTTGTCTGTCACATTCGGGAGGTCATTACGGACATTACTATAAAGTTGACCAGGTGCCAATGTCCTCCATTTTTACCCGCCTCCATCTGCATGTGCATGTGCATGCGTAGTAGAAACAAGGAGACAGAAACTCAGTGGGAAAGGACAGACACAACACTGACACTTAAAAGTAAATCACTCCTCAGGGAATACAAATTCAATCTGTTCAATGATTCTGAGCATAAGCAACTCACTGTCCCAAGTGAGAAACCAGTCAAGTTAATCTACACAGTGCCTCTTTGTTGAATTAACTGTACACTCATTTTGAGGACTTTTTCAAAGTTAGATTTTACCTGTAAACCAGATTAATTTAATTGCTGTGTAAATGGTATTGATGATTCACATGAAATGTGAATGGAAGCGCTTGTCCGCTTTCTAATTCACTTTGAACATGTCAAATCATCAGCTTCAAGATTTGTCTCTTGATGTCATCATTTGGCATCAGTCAACTTTTTGGGGAAACCTTGTTCTCAGATCAAGAATCTGAGACAAAAAAAAACATTACAACTACCGTATCCATAAACTATCCAGACAACATAAATGTGTTGTTTTAAGGTTTGTTTTTATTACAAGTTAACCAATATTTCTGGTTTTCCACAGCCCTGGACTATTTGCTCTACTTTTCATAATCCAGTGGTGGAAGAAGTACTGATTAAGTAAAAGTAGCAATAGCAATACCACAGTGAAAAATACAAAAGTAAAAACAAAACAAAAAAGTAAAAGCCCTGCATTCAAAATCATACTTACATTTTTCAGCTTTAAGAATCATATATATCATGTTACTGAACGATAATGAGTTCTATGTGTTCACCACCTAAAAATTGCAACTGGTAAAGCTAGAGCTAATTCTAAGGACTTTAAATACTGCCGGGTAGTTTGACCTATTCAATTATTAGTTGATGTATAATTTGTATTATCAATCTAAATCTGCAAAGTAACAAGTAACTAACTAACTAACTAGTAACTAACTGTCAAATAAATGTAGTCAAGTAAAAAGTAAAAGAAATCCCTCTGAAATGTAGTGGAGTAAAAGTAGCATGAAATATTCAAGTACATCTAAATTGTACTTACAGTACTTGAGTTAATGTACTTAGTTACATTCCAACACAGAGCAGGTCTGCCCTGCAGTGTGGTTAACAATAAAAGACTGATACGAGGTCAGCCTGGAGAAGGAGGTACTTGGAACCCATCCAGGTCAGGGTAGATAAATCAAATAAGCACCTTAGGAGACCTTTAAACCCGGCTGTTGTCAGTCAAATCCCATTAATACGCCGCTAAGGTATATTGAGGTCAGGTCTATAATGCATTATAAGCACATTATAATGCATTATAATGCACATATAAGGCGTCAGGACATTCATTCTTCATAATACTTGTTATACATGTTTATAAGTGTGCATAACAACAAATAACAAAGACACTTTGTAACTGACTAAGTTAAGGTAGTTATAATGTGCTGTTCCGCTGAACTTATAATGCATTATGACCAGCACTGATAATAGGCTACTTCATAAACCTTGTTATAAGTTGTTATGCATAATTATAAACATTGATAACGAGTGTTATAATGCCTTATAAGTGCGTTTATAAGTTACAAATGTGCATGTGCATTATACAATGCATTATAGACCAACCTTAATATATAATAATAATAATAAAACAATATTTATATAGCACTTTTTTAAACAATGTTACAAAGTGCTTGAACAATTAAAAACAGTAATCAAACAACAGTAATGCAATAAAGCAATAATGATTAAGTTAAGTTAATTAAGTTTACAATAGAGCACCAGAGCAATAACGAACAGGTGTCACAGATTGAATATGGACTGGGACATGCTTGCTATTCTAATCTAGGAGATAAAAAGGCCATTCTGTAGAAATAGTTTTTTTAAGAGGGATTTAAAACTTGTTAATAATCTGAGGTCCTCTGGTAGGCTGTTTGCCTACTAGAGGACCTGTCTGGGGGTCTTGATGGCAAAGGCCCGATCACCTTTGGTCACCAACCTAGCCTCATAAACGGTCATACAGTCTTACCAACACACCTAAAACCCCACTTCTTTCACAAAGACTACTGTTAAGAGAATCAATGGACTCTCAAAGACCAGCAGCGATAGGCCTTTTTCTAAAAAGTAAAAAAATAGTTTGGAATGTTTAAAGCTGCAAAGTGAACAAAAACAAAATTTTGTATTGTTGCTTTTGGTCAAAAAGTTATATCTCTATATTCTGATAGTAATCATTGCTATTAAGAGAAAGTGATGTCACACCATGTTGTTGTAATAGCACAGACCTCACTAGATGGTACCATGATGGCACATTATGGCACCCCCCGTCCATTGAACTCAATGGACGGGGGGACCATCTTGTTCAACAAGGGTCTCCCCATTACTCTAGCACTTTAGTAAACTGAAAATGAATGTTTAGGAGGGACATAAATGTCATCCAATCAGAAGCTGTCTGTGTCCCTTTTGTGTCCATATATGGAGATCTCTGTATCTGTCAGTCCATTTCCCTTTTATGCCCATATATGGAGATCCCGTATGTCATCAGTATATGCCCATATATGGGCATATTAGTTGGATCGGTGGTTCTGAGCACCCGTATATCTGAACGACTCGACGGCAGGCACCGCACTCCCTCGAGTGAAGTCGGTCGGTCCCATATATGCACATGACCATATATGGGCATAGCGGTCGAATCTGCGGCTCTGCTCTAGACATCCATAAATGCCTATATGTGGGCGTATCGGTTTGGTTTATAGTTATGTCTGAGTTATAGTGACATGCCTACAGTATATATGAGTGTATCGGGTTTGTTTATGGTTATGTCTGAGTCATTGTGACGTGGCCATGGTCCTGCCTATATATGGACGTATGGGTTTGTTTATGGTGATGTCAGAGGTCCGCCGGCACTCCCATTAGCCAATTTTAATATAGGATAGTGGCAGTGATAATAACGTTTGAATGAATGAAATAGAATTAAATGTTCGTAGCATAAAAAACACCCACAAAGTTATGGAAAACAGACAAAACTAGAAATAATTTGAATTAATAGATAATAAAATGTATCAATTCAAAAACAAACAAAAAATAGCTATTTGTATGTGTTCCACGCAATAGCCTTGTTATAAAAATCCATTATTTACATGTCACATAGAGCAAAGGGGTGGAGCTTCCTCCTCATCAGTTGACACTGTTGATGTCTGCATTGCATTCGGAGTTCAACATCTGTGAACTTTGAACTTTGGCCAGGTGTCAACCAAGAGAAAATAACTGTGTGGTTGACCCCACGACCCCAAGAAGAATAAATGTATGCATTGGAAAATGATCAGAAATAATGTATGATTTCAGCTCTGTGGCATCTGGCATTTTGTTTTAAAATACAAAATGTTCTGCCATATCAGACTCCACCACTTAACATGCATGCATGGTACATCATTATCAGACCTAAACGTACCCTCATCCCCAAAATGACAGGCTATCAAAGGTTTTGAAGCAATTTGTAGAATTTGTAGAATTATTGGGTCTTAAACGTATTAGGCCCCTCATTTGTCAAATAAATGTAGATATAAATATAAAATGTAAGATAAATAAATATTTAAAAACAAAATGGTGCCCAGTGTTCTCAGGGGCCCACTGTTCTGGACTTCTGGTTACCAGTGAAAGTATCCAGAAAGAAATACAAATACTCAAGTAAAGTACAGATACCCAAATGTAGGCTAATAGGTGACTGTCCACCACTAGACAGCATTAGCCTCCAGCAGCCTGCTAATAGCAGGTGAGAGTGATTAACCTAATCAGTTCAGAATCAGATAACAGCAGGTGTTTCAGCCAACTTACCTGCAGGCTACCATAGAGCAGCAACACTCACCCTTGTCTTGACTCTTGACAATTAAATAAGTTACCTATCAACAGACAACAAACAGTAAGTTCATTCAGAATATACTATTACAACGCAAAGGGACAATATCGGGCTCTGTTGGTTGGCAAATTAGCCAATTAGCCTAAGGTCTGGTCAAAATGCAAGCTATCAGAATGCTAATATTTGTGCAAAATCACACCTGACCTGTTCTGTTGTGAAATTTGACACAGGGGTAGATATGCTAGATACAGTTTATTTTTAGGTATTATATTCTAGGTAGGACTGAATATTGACCTCCTCACCAGTGGTGTAAAGTAAGTAACTCAAGTACTGTACTTAAGTACAATTTTGAGGTACTTTTACTTTACTGGAGTATTTCCAAATGTCTATACTTTTACTCCACTCCAATACTTTTACTTAAATGAAAAATGTGACTACTTTTTCCACCGCTGCTCCTCACCTTCTATCATCTCATCTTAATGTATCTCGGTGGTCCACACTGGCTCCTCTCTCTCTCCAGATGCTCTTGATGACTGCAGGACGCGTGGGGGGGAGGAGCCTCTTGGCGCGGCGCGCCACCACTGCTGTGGCCAGCAGCAGCAGTGTACGGATGGCAAGCCACGGTCATGGTGGGTAATCATGACGACAACCACTACTCTACTAGCCTAGCCTTCTGTCATCGATAGAATTGGTTACCAGCATGGTCCACTCTCATTAAGGACTGTGACCCATAGACTTAAAAATAAGCGCTGTGACCACATGTTCTAGACCAGTGGTTCTCAACCTGTGGGTCTGGACCCCCAGGGGGGTCTCCAGATGACAGTGAAGACTGTGACAATTTAATGACTTAATACTTTTGTAATACAACAACAAAAAAAATTGGCCAAACTGTCAAATATTATAAGAAAGAGGAATTTGTTTTTGAAAATAGCTGATATACAAGCACACAACGCGAGGCTTGTGTGCTTGTCGATAAACTCATTTCACAAGTGTAGCTGTGGAACCGAGTCAAACTTATCAGGGTAGGGGGTCTCCAGTTTAAAAAAAGAACCAAATCTAGACAGTTGCATGTCCTCAGCAGAGACTCAGGTTAACATGGAAGTTGAGAATAAACAAATCTCACTTAGGGCACAAGATAAACCACCAAGGCAACTGGGCCTTTTTATAAGACAGGAAACTACAAGAAATTTCGAAAAAATTAAAGAACGAAAGAAAAACTATCTTATTTAGCTTGTTGCACATTTCAACACCATGGATACAAAAAAGCTTCTCACCCACAAATGTTATAACTAGAACGACAGGTGGTAATAATAATCCTTAACCAGCAGGTGGCAGTGTTGCCTTTTGAAAAGCTATATGCTACATCATTTGACATACACAGTAGCCTATACATTTATGGTCATTTGTGGCATTATATGGTATATTTAAGTTTTTCCCAAAATCACACAATGAAGTAAACTAATACACTATACAATGTTGTCTGAAATTCTTCATATAAAGACCTATTCACGTTACTCTCCCCATTCGTAGATGTGGTAGACATAACAGACATGTCTCAGCCTATGTACCTTGACCGTCTGGATACCCCACTGCCTGACAAACCATACAAAGATGTCCTGACTGCTTCTGATAAGGGCATTAAACAGAAGGAGAAGGGACCCTGGACCCAGCTGTCCAATGAAGAGAAGATTGCCTGTAAGTTGTAGATGTTGGTCCCACTCAATGATATAAAGGTTGTTTTGAGCCAGAAGCAGTTTTTACAGTGGGAGATCAGTTGTAACTTGTGACCTATGATTATTATACCAGCTGACACCTGGAATGCTGGGAATCTTAACGCCATGGTGATATTATGGAGGGCATTTTCACATCATCCGTAGACATCACCTTGTTACTACAGTGCCAGTAACATGACCAGAGCTTCTGGTTTCATTTGGGGACTTTAAAAAATAAAATCATGACTGAGGAGTAATGCGTTCATCAGTCTTGTTTGACCAATAGTGAGCCATTCCACTTTCATTCTACTATGCTTGTTACTGTTCAGCCTATCACCATCTCTGTATTTCCTCTCTCTGCACTCCCTCATCTCTTTCTCTCCATCTACCTCCCCTTCCAGTGTACAGGATGATGTTCTGTCAAACTTATCCAGAAATGAAGGTGCCGACGGGAGAATGGAAGACGGTTTGGGGAGGGATGCTTGTATTCATTGGAATCACTGGCCTTATAGTCCTTTGGCAGTCACACTATGGTGGGTATCTGTATTACTGTGTGTACGCACACGCACGCGCTGTAGCTGTATTGTTGTGCATATGACAATAGATTGGCATGAACCTTGAGCACTTTGTTCCACTACACTAAATCCATAGTGTTAATATTTTAACACGGCTCATTTTAACCACTTAATCTCTATTTTTATACTTCATCATACAATGGTGTTGCTCAGTTATTAAAAAAAAAAAAAAAAAAATTTCACCTGTAATGACATGCCCAAAATAGGGACGATAGGCTGGAAGTGGTTGAATGTCACTGTTGAATGCCTGGGAGCTAGTATTGATGGTACAAATTACTGCATTACGCAACCGTTTGAACTATTATATCCTTCCCTCCTTTTGTTCCATATAGTCTACCCTCCTACTCCTCATACCTTTGCCGATGATTGGCAGGCCAAACAGGTGCAGAGGATGCTGGACATGAAGGTGAACCCTATTGAGGGCTTCGCTAGCAATTGGGACTATGAGAAGCGCCAATGGAAGTAGAGCGTAGGTGGTACTATGGTCAGAGTGGCACAGAGCTGGACCCATCACCTCCTCTTTGTTCCATTTCTACACTGCAAAATCCTGAGTGTTAATTTGGTGTGTGTACAATTTGTACACTCAAATTAACATGTAGGACTTTACTGTGTAGAGGTTGAAGGTGAAGTTGTCTCAGGTGCTTATCTAGGTTGGGCTTGAATATTGTAGCATCAATGTAAAAATGCAGAAGTAACCCGAGATCTGCAACCAGGGAGAACTTGACTTTCTCTTGGCTCAACATGTAGCCTCTCATCCAATCGCAATGTTGTCATGGTGACTGTCCGTCCTGTTTAATAAAACTGTTCTGATTATCATTCTGTGCATCTCTTTCTCTGATGACATGTAACAGTGTGGGCTGTTTGCTCAGTAACTACTTTGCCCGTTTCTGTGGCAACATAAGGAAGTAGTGCTGCTAAGATTGTCTGTTTAACAAAAGCAGTTGACAAACGTGATCAGCCCAAATGCTTACTTATCTTCATGTTCAGGTTTGGTCATAGTGAAGGAAGCTTGAGCAGTTTGTCATGGCTGTCTTCTAAATATCGCTGCATTTAAATCACAAATTATCCAGGCTTAAAATGAAGGGAACAGTTTTCCAGATGTCCCCATTGTTCAAAGTGAATGTATAAAATAAACAGTGAATCATTAAGATCTGATTAATTTTGTACTTGCTTTATTTCTAGTTGTGCCCTTCAAGTTGTCATAAGTTTACTGTGGAGGGGGCGTGGTGTCCTAAATATTAAACGTCTTTCCTGAATTCAATAGGTTCATGCATACTTGCATCTCATGTCCACCTCACACATGAAGAATATTAAGAAATGATAAAAGACAGATTCAGTCCCATCTTCCAGTATGGTCTTTATTCAGTTCAATTTAATCCAAAATTGTACAATTTCTAAGACATAAACAGAACATTGGGCATGGCATCATTGTTGAACTCTGTAATTTTGTACTCCGAGGCCAGCAAGAATACACCAGGAAACCAGCTTTGAAAATATCCTCCTGTTGGTTTGCATTTTCTTATCTATTAGCGCACAATGAGTTAACAATTCACATCAATGCAAAGAGGGAGTTTAAGGCCATATGATGGGTGGGGTGGGGGATGGGGGCACTAATATGCGCTTTTTACACCAAATATAAATAACATTTCAAAGCCGTCAAAAGTTTGTTTTTTCCTTAAATACGTTTCTAAGCTAGCGTACTATTCTAATCAGTTAAATAACTAGTATATATAGTGTCGTGCCAATGCGATTCCTCCTCTTGCGTATCCCATCACAAACATTTTGTCATACAGTATCCACACGCATGCATACACACCACACACACAAAGGTGTAAGAAAGGGAAACTTGTTTCTGTGAGAGGCCATACTGCAGCCTTTGAGCAGCTTCTTGTGGGGTAATACACTAGAAAAATATAGATACTGTATTGGAATGTATCAGATTAAACCTTGGCTAGTAAATTGGTGTGCTCAAAACAAGCCATTCGGGGATGAGCTTGGTCAACAGTCATCTGAATGGAAAGATAATCAGCTGA
Organism: Gymnoscopelus microlampas; assembly: GCF_963454915.1. Lineage (NCBI taxonomy): Eukaryota > Metazoa > Chordata > Actinopteri > Myctophiformes > Myctophidae > Gymnoscopelus > Gymnoscopelus microlampas. The sequence goes on along the minus strand of NC_139947.1, from coordinate 46,290,365 downwards.
AAATTTGAATCACAAAGAACCAAATTTTGATTTGTGTCATTGGGAAAAGGACATTCGTGCACACACAAAAAATATATAACAATATATAGAAATAAAAAAGGGGCTAAAACCTATAACTTTAGGGAGAAAGAGCACAGAACAGTGTCGGTGAGTGAACCTGCAATGTAGTATTATGATTCCCTGAACTCTGGAAATGTATAATGAAATGAGTTATTATCCGAACCACCAGAGCACCCTATTCAAATCAGAAAAGGGATGAAGAGATGACTCCTGCTGTGAAAGTGGAGACACCGCGGTCTGTTGGAACACTGGGACTGATGATGAAATGACTAAAAACAATGGTTCTGATCTCTGTGTGTGTGTGTGTGTGTGTGTGTGTGTGTGTGTGTGTGTGTGTGTGTGTGTGTGTGTGTGTGTGTGTGTGTGTATATATATATATATACACACACACACACACACTCACACAGCAGTCACTCAAGGACCATCCTTCACCCTCTCCCCACCCGTCCTCTTCCCAACAGATTAATCAAGCTGCCAGTTCTGGGAGCATGACGCCCAATGCCAGGCGACACACCTCCCTCTGACTGGCACCATGTTTAAATTAAACATGTTTGGAAATGAAGACGAGATCTGTTTTGCGTCTCCTGTGGACTATGTGTGACAGGCAGGTGTCTATGGAGGGGTGTGTGTGTGCATCCGTGCATGCGTAGCAGTAGGTGGGCCTGCTGTGACTGGCATACAGGACTATCTGCTGTGACAGCCAGATGATCACAGAAAACCCCAGAAGCATTGGATTTAGAGGGGAGGGGGTGGATGGAGATGTGATAGATATTGGGGGTGGAGTTTTGAGTGTCCCAGTGGAGGAGGCTATTGGAGGAGAGGAGACAAATGGAGAAAGCACTAGATCTAGTACTAGATGGGGAATGTTTGCAGGCTTGAGTGTCCAGTCTTATGGCCTGTATGTCAACAGTTCCTAAAATGAACACAAAAAGACACACTCCGGCCCATCAAATTATAATTGCGTCACTCCGGACTCAGAACTGTGTAATACACTCACAAGACAATAACTTCATTCATTCCCAGTTAAGTTTGCTACATAATGCATCTAAACGTTACCCCGTTTACTCTGGTTATTCCAATGCAGATCATTACTTATTGTGACTGAGACTGTTTTGTCACGGCTCGTGAAAATACAGTATAGGGAATAATTATTTGATGATGCAAGAATGAAAGAAAACAGTGAAAGATTCTGTTTCTGTTCTGACTATTACAAGATATGATTTGGAGTTTATTGCAAATACTTTACTCAAAATGACAAAAAAATAAGGAAAAGAAAACATCCCACAGCCCCAAGCCTTAAATTCTTCCATTATGTTAAAACAATCTTGTCATTATTGGTTTGCTGTCTGTTTGTTTACTATGGGCAAAGCATTGTGTCTGTGCATCGTGCTAATGTACATGTTGCTACAGTATTTGCTGTATCTTTAAGCTACAGATTAGTAACATGGATATTGCAACCATGTTATCGTGTTTGTAGGGACTACAGACTCCACTGTAGCTAGGCTCTTTGAACTACACGTTGGTTAGGTTGTAATCAAGGTGACTAAGAACAAAACTAGAGCAAGTCAGATAATTAACATAAACCAGAAATCTGTTGGAGCACCTGGACCAATAACAAAAAATGAACACACCCACTGACACACAAACAAGCAGAGAATTTAAACAGGGTGATTTAAAACTCCCTCACATTGTTAACTGAAATCTGTCCAAAAGGCTCCTTTCAATATGCCATGCTCTTGAACAAGCATGAATAGCAAGGCATAAAACAACAGTTCAGTGGAAGGAGGAATGGGATCTGGTTTGTGTTCTGGATGAAAAAGGGGTGTCTGACGGGAGCTGCAGAAGCCATAAAAACAATCCCAGTTTCCCTCTTGTTAAGGACAGGTGGTACCATCCTCCCCCTACTTTCTCTCTCCATATGGCACATACCACCCTTTTATAAAGGCTCTTGCACACCAGGTCTGTATTTTTCGTCCAAAACTGTTGCACATAAAAAATGTATACGACCTCACGTAGTGTCAATCCCGTTTACACCCCGCCTCCGGTGTTTGTTTTTCCCCGAAGGATTGGATGGAACCAATATTTATTTTTTATTTTTCTGTTTCAACAAGTCCATAAAAGGAAAGGACCATAAAATCATACTCACTGCATAATGAGTCAATTTTGTTTCATTCTGCGAAATGTTCGCAACAATTAGAATAATATTATAAATCGGATTAGGTGTGCAAGAGCCTTAAGTGTGGCGATGAGGAGACAAGCAACATGGTCTTCAACATGGTTGTGTTTTATTAGAAACAAGTGACGTAAACTAAGGAGAAAACACAGGGTTAGGGTTAGCAGTAGGTCACTCTTCCTTCCTCTTCTTTTTCTTATCCTCTGCTCTCATGGTCTCAAAGTTCAAAGAACACCTGGGAACTCTCAGTGCATTTGTGGGGGGCGCACACGTGTGCCGAAGAGGAAACCGAAACGTAAACATTTGTCAATTCTTGGCAAAAACAGAAGGAGCAAAGAGGAGAGGCGAGACAAAATATCCTTCATTTTGTATGTTAAAAGTTGTATTGGGCCATGTAGACTGAGCGATGTGAAGCGGCTGGCGGGGGGCTGGGTGTGGGCTGGGTGAATGTCTTCTCTCCTTTTCTCTCACAGACGTTTCTGAGCGATGATCGACCCCACTACCACACCGGTCACCAGGGTCATGCCCGCCAGCAGCCACTTCCTGAAGCTCTCCTGGGACTTCCTGCTCTCTGCTGCCGCGTCCTGGCCAAAGATCTCTGCAAACCGCTCCTGAAGGAAAGAGGGGGGCAAAGGAAGGCAGACGATTAGCATCCATGTATTTGGTTTTGATGGCAATGAAGTGCAGAAACAGTTAAAGGCAAAAACACACACACACACACACACACACACACACACACACACACACACAAACACACATGCCAAAAACTCCCCACATGCCCACGTACAATAACAGTCAGGCACACAAAAGAGTGAGGTGGATTCCCTCTCTGAAAGTGCCTTCATCTCATCATTGTGGTGCCGTTGATAAGACGCCCACAGCCGACTGATACAGCCCAAACAGTCACCTTTGGAAATTTCCATCCAATAGGCCACTGCCATAAAGGTAGACTCATAACGCAACCGAAAAAACATCAAGATCCACCTGCCTCACACACAGTGAGTCAAAACAACAGTTAATTAACAACATCAAGATTTTCTTTTCTCACAACAAAAAAAAAATCCACCCAGCCTGTGGTTTGTAAGCTCTTTCGCTACAGAGCTACATTCATTGTTGACATTCTTTCCCAAGCCCACGTCCTTGGCTGGCCCTCCCTATAGGCCCCGCCCCCTTCCTGGAAGTGATACAGTGGTAGCAGAGTGGGCCGGGCCAGCCAGCCAGCCAGACAACCATAACAGCGTGCAGTTCACTCTCTAGCCACAGGGAGGCACTATATCTTGGGCTTTGGAAATCGCATGTACTGGTCAACTCTCAGACAGGGAAACCTACATAGACCTACTGATTATACTTGGTGTTAAGATACTTGTTCTATTTTATACTTAAACTGTTTAAACAAGGCTCATTTCACTTCATGTAAGCTTAGTTAATGGAATTTACGTGATCAATATAATAGTGCTAATAGTGTTAGGTGAAGCATTAACATTATGTTAGGGCTCAGTTCATCAGATCATTTGCTGTGATTAGAGGAGAGATGTGTGCCATCACGGCTGACTAATTCAGCTTTAGTCTCAAACAGCTTGAGTCACATATCATTCCTGGGTTTTAGTGGACAGTCCGGCCATTTATAGAGAGGGGCTGTTACTGGAAATGATGTGTAGAGGACAGAAGAGAATGCAGCGGGAGAAACAGAGAGGGGGGTGTTTTATAGAAAGAGAGAGATCAATCAACACAAGTAAAGCCTGAAACATACTCTAAGCAAGCTTTGCAAGATCCATTTCACGTGTTGTTGCATAGTGGAATGTGTAGTCACCTGAAAAAGATGACATGACACAAACATGACATGCTACACCATATGTACAGTCGCAGGCAACAACAGAGTGAAGCTGTGTTCTAGGATTTGAGCTCTCTTCTGCTCTAGCTTTCATACAACAGGCTGTAGTTTCAAATGTAACTAAGAATAAGATCGCACATTGAGGATGTTCACCAGGGACAGTCAAGGAGTATAATAAGTCTGGAAGTAATACTGAATTAATTCGAAATGAGAGTGTGAGAGTGAAAGAGAGGAACTGAGGCATAGCCAAACATCAGGAGGGAAACCGATACACAAGGAGGTATCGGACCATACAGAAAGAATGCGAGAAAGCTGAGGGGGGCGGGGAGAGAGAGAGAGAGAGAGGCATATGGGAAACATTGCTGAGGCATTCCATGCATTGGTGTTTGATTACAAACGCATTCTTCATCGCCACCCACGCTGGGTCGTCCCTTGATGACCAACAAGTGACATCACAAGTAGTGCATCACCTTGACAGGGGGTCAACATGAACAATGAAACGGGGCCACGACTGTGTGGGGGAATCTGCCAAAGAATGACAACAGACAATTGTTCTGACGCCCTGCACCGGATGTATGATATCAGATGTCTATGTATGTGCGAGCGAGTGTGTGTAGGCACTTAAGCCTGGAGTTCGCGGAAGCAAGAACTTGGCCGTCGCAGCGGTGGGTTCTGAGAATAAGGGGGCGTGAGCGCTGTGGCCAAGGGGAGATAAGGGAGGTGACTGCGTCACAAATCGATGATGAGAAAACCCACCCCATGCTGGACAACTACTGGCCTTCACGACTGAGATGTTACGCCTTACTTATACTTAGTTAATTTCCGGTGTCGCACCGAATATAGCAGATCTATAGGCTCACAACGCGTTGCAGCATGTGACACGTGAGCTTTTAGATCTGCTATTTTCATGCAAGACATGATGCGCAAATAAGTATAAATCATGCTTTAGGGCCAGGCATTTCATGCAGGAGACCCCAACTTTAACCAAAGTGCCATGTGCAGAGGGAGTGTTGTGATTTAAATAATCCTCTGTTGTGGTCCTAAGAGCTTTCGTCTACTGGTGACTATATACTTAGTACAAGTTACAGTACATGACCAGAAGATATGCGAGTCACAACAGATAAAGAAGTACAGACCAGAAAACACGATATTGTACAAGGCAGATGGATTTTACTTCAACAGTTGCATTACATATACTTGAGCATGCAGTGTCCCGATAAAGCAGTGCTCATGGTGACACAAACATATCGATAAAGCAGCGTCCACAGCGTCACAAACATATCTATATACTTATGCGGATGAGAGTGAATCACTACAGATTGAGGTTGCAGGTAAAACCTCCAATATCAGTACAGGGAGCCCTGCTACGAATTAATTAATATACAATAATACGACGATAACGAAAGAATACATGTAGATTATGTCAAATTGTTTGAAATGGTTCAAGGGTACAAGACAATGAAGAGAAATCCTCTTTCTTAATGTTACTCCAGATGTGATGCGCATTTAAGTCAACTAGGAACTCAAAGTTGGCCTGGGACATTAAATGGACCCCAATGAATTGTGTATGGCTGAGAGCCTGAGACTGAGGGCACAATGTGCGCAATGTCTAGATGTGAGCAGAGCAAATGTATCCCTCGGCTGAGAGTATCCTTGAGGTCTGCATATTATGTTTTTTGTCCACTTGAGACGGATGTTGATAGTTTTAGCGTCCTCTAGGGGACGCTGCTTTACTTGGATGCTCTGCCTCCCAGTAGCAGCCCTGTTCATTGATGGCTGACCTCTGAGCAAACAGTCAAACACACAAACAGCTTCCGTTTCCCTGCACAGAGCCCACCGTCCTTTGTCAAATATTTGAAAGGGGACTAGGCAGCAGGCACGAGCACTGGTGTGTTCCAGAGCATGAGTGGGACGTAAGGAATGCAAATATGTAACTAAGAGCAACCGCAGAAATCTATGGGTTACGGAGAAGTGTGAGTCACTCTCATTTTGACACATTCCTCCCATTCACTTGGGTGTGCTACTGGATGTTTCAACAAATGTTCAAATTCAGAACCCTCTTGGTTCTGAATTTGACCTCTTGCAGGCCTGACCGGGTGACCCGTAAACAATTCTGACAGCCGTTTTTAAAGCTTAATTAATGTTAAAAAAAACACGTAAAAAAACATAGCTGAAAGAAATCCAACTCATTATCATATTATTGAGATGATGATGATGATATTATAGAAATAATAATAATAATAATTAGTATAATTAGTATTAGTATATTGGCAATTGCCTTAGCGTAAATATTTTGTTGAAAGATATAATTTTGGGAAACATGCCAGGGCAATGTACCTGTCAACAGTGAGTCAAAACCTACAGATTTCACCTGGGAAATAAGCACCAATGGAATGTGATCAGTGGAAGTGTGTCAAGACATATCCTCGCCACTAACCTACAAAAAAAGGTTACAGCCCTAATGAGCATTGCCTTCAGCTTGGTTTCACCAATTCTCAAACATAGTATCATAATGTATGAGGAACAAACATATCAGGAAAAGAAATGCAGTTGCTACATATTTTCAACTTTGCCTTGTAATGCAGCCCGACTGTGTCACTCTGAGAGAGGCTTTTGCAACCACGGTTAAGGCAGTTAAGCAGAGATCCATTCTTTTTCACCCAATATTGACAGTCTGACCCACAGACCATTGGTCTCTGTGAGAACTCCCAAAGCAACGTGAGGAATGTGGGCGTAGAGAATAGAGAATAGCACTTGGTGTTGATGACTGGTGCCTGTTAACCAGACATGTCAAGGCATATCTCCAAACAGTGGATGGCTAATGAGGCCTGAAACTACATTTAATGATTATTTATAAAGGATGCAGCACAGGCTGTTTCTTTTCAATCTAGCTGAGCGGTTTATGCTCATTTCCATCTTCTCCTATCAGATTCACTTGGCAACATCAGTACTGTGCTACCAAGTTCAGAAGTAAAAGGAAAGCAGACTTATTTTCTAAACTTTCTGGTTGATGGACTACAGGTGTGCTAACTTGTTGATGACAGCCACTATGCTTACAGTTCATATCTGGAAAACCACTTATCTAGAATTACTACCTACCTACGTAAGTAACACATAGGAAACAGGTGTGGCTGTCAATAATTCAAATGTATAATTTATCACAATCATCATACAAGCATGTGCACACACACACTCCCTTCCGGCCATCTTCACGTCAACCTCTGCAATCTGTCACTGTAGCAATAAAGAGCTCAACCTTTAACGTAAAGAAAGCTTATCAATCTGTGATATTCTCACGCTACATGTTAGGACTAATGAGCACCAGCCCAAACATGTCTCTATCTCACACACACACACACACACACACACACACACACACACACACACACACACACACACACACACACACACACACACACACACACACACACACACACACACACACACACACACACACACACACACACACACACACACACACACACACACACACACACACACACACACACACGCATAAAACCAGCTGCCTAGTGCAGGGAATCCCTAACATTTCCATGCTAAGGACCCCAAAATAGCTGTAGGCCCTGGCTGTGGCCCCCTATAGTAAAATGGCAAAAAATAGCCCATCTACGAAGCGTGAAGGTCTATTTTTTATATATTTTTTCTCTTTCAAAGATTTATCCCCCTGGCGGCCCCCACTTTGAAAACCAGTGGCCTAGTGGACAGGTGTGAAACTGAAAAATGCTGATGAAGACCAGAAGGTCAAAATGCATTAGCTTCCGTTTGACTGCTGCTGCAGCACATTAATGCCAATAAACGTTTTTCGTGAGAGCAGATGTTTCCTTTGATGTACAGGTGTGAGAAACTGGCCACCTCCCTTCCATCATAACAAAAACATCATTCTTCCTGTTCCATGTATATCCAAAATACATACAAATTCCACTTTGCAACAACTCTCTCAGTTCGTCTCTCTCAGTTCAACTCCAACCCAGAGTTAAATCAACAACTGAAGATTTCACTGTGTAGTTTCAGTGCAGCTCATTAACAGCACCTCTACTCTTCTTTTCCCTTGTGGAGTTAACCGGTTAGTCCCCTGTGTGTGCGTGTGTTATCTCAAAGGCAGACAGGGGGCTCAATCTCGCCCCTCAAGTCCCACCTGGCAGGTAAACCCTGTCTTTATCTTCCTCCAGGCTCGCCCCCCTCCCCTGCTGCTCCTTCTCCTTCCTTCAATCTTTCACACGGTCGTGCCTTTTTGTCTTTATCTTACCGTTTCTCGGTTCCTCCCCGAGGGGGATATCTAGTGCTAGACAGGCAGCACACTGAGGCCCGGGTTTCTTTTTTAACGTCGTCTTCTCCTAGTTAGGAAAAGAATCCAATGAAGACGGGGATTAGCTCATGAAAGAAAAGGCTGGGATATGGGGAGTTGGGGGGGGCAGACGAGAGAGGCACACGAGAGGAGATTCCACACTGCGTTGCCACGGTTACCAGAGAGCAGCTGATCAGAGTGTGTGTGTGTGTGTGTGTGTGTGTGTGTGTGTGTGTGTGTGTGTGTGTGTGTGTGTGTGTGTGTGTGTGTGTGTGTGTGTACGAGCGACTCCATCCACCTATTTATGTCTGCATGTGTGTTTTGTGCCTTTTTGTCTGTCCCGTTCTCTACGTAGCTTAATGCCCATTTACTGGATGCAGAGGAAGGCAGTATTGTGCTAACGATCATTAGCAATAGCTTCTCATACATCAGCTTTTGTCATAACAGGGTTGCTCCAGTGTTGCACCATCATAACCTGCAACAGTCAACTCTCCCCGGTGGCGAAAGCCCTGACTGAGGAGCACAGACTACACTACGCATCGATTAACTGCACGTGTCTTCTTCCCCGTCAGGGACGGTGAGTCTGAGGACAAATTGAAACTCGATACTTAAGGGACGCAGCAAAAAAACAAAAATAAAATGTCAATTGCCATGCCTATGTGCGCGTGAAGTTGCACACAGCAAAGATTCAACCAAAACCTGACATGGTGCACATAGCCTTTTGGCCAGCTCGTCAAGAACACCAAATTTCAACACCCAGTCACAATCTATATATGCACATGAACGTAGCTCTCAATACACAGGATGGTATGGCTGCTTTGGAATTGATAAAGCCTCTTTGTGTCTGAATGTAGGCTGCATTATCTGATCCAGACAGGTTCCTTTCCACAGACACTGACCATTATCTGGCACCCTGCAGGACACAAGGTAATCCACTGGGACATACGCGTATCATAGCGGCCCGGAAAGTGGTTGCCAGATACTGAGGTGCCCAGTAGTGAAGAAACAATGCTAAGGCAACGAGGGGGAGAGGGGGGAGAGTTCCATTCAAATGTAGAGAGGACAGAGGAGTACAGAGTGTTCAGCATAGCCACCCAGCAAGTGGCAGCCCGGACAGAAGGCTGGCGATGGCCTGCTTTGGAAAAACACACACAGTGTGTGTGTGTGTGTGTGTGTGTGTGTGTGTGTGTGTGTGTGTGTGTGTGTGTGTGTGTGTGTGTGTGTGTGTGTGTGTGTGTGTGTGTGTGTGTGTGTGTGTGTGTGTGTGTGTGTGTGTGTGTGTGTGTGTGTGTGTGTGCGCGCGCGCGCTTCACACTCTCCCTCTAAGCAAAAACAGGCTGACAAAAACAAGTTAAATCCATCCGCTCTGAACCAGCCTGGTTCAGGGAAGGGAACAAACCTACAAACTGGTCATGTGGAAAGTTACTACACATGTACAGTAGGCAGTCTATTCCCTCTGCTACTACTGGAGAGAAGGGGGGGTTATCCTGGTAGAGAAAAAGCAGATTTCTTTTGCAATGAGGCTTTTGGGTTATCTGAGAACAGTACAAAGTAGTGAAAAAAAAGATAGGCATCCCCCACCACCCCCACCACACACACACACACACACACACACACACAGCCTTGTATAGTGGGTATGTTGTGCTATGTTATGAAGGTCCCGGGGCCTGCGGGTCTGTCTGCGTGTGTTATGCGTGTGTTATGCATGTGTGTGTGTGTGTGTGTGAGACAGAGCTTCTGTGTGCTGAGTCACTCTCAGCGAGGCTACACAACGGCCCTGCCCTTGCAGAACTCCGGGGGCTGTTACTATGGCAATCAGCAGAGAGAGGGGTTACATTGAGGCACTAGTGGTGAAATCAAAACGAAACCTACGGAAGGGGGTGACTGTTTTTTTGTCATTTACCATTCCTCCTCTAGAGCCCTCCTATCCGGCGGCCATGAGTAACGGCCTGACGATGACGCCAGCCATGCCAGGATCAGAATGTGAAGACTAAATAATAGACTACACATTCAAGTACTCCAGATGGTGACATCAGAGTGGGTGAAAACAGATTGAAAAATGAGGAGGGAACATAGTACAATGAAGAAAAGAGTGAGGAAGCAGACTCATTCCACTGGCCTCGTCTTAGACTCTCCCAGAAAGATCATGGCGCTGCGATACTGAATGTAATGATGGGTATGGGCTGGGCCATATAGACTAAATCAAATAGGCTCATACTGTATATATAATTGCAGATAGCCATCAACAAGGACCAAATTGACGACCTAAACCCTACAGTATGTACGTCAAATAGCCAATCTACAAGCTCATGTTGTGACGCATTGTTGCTTGTAGATTGGCTTTTTTTCGCAGAATGTTCGCCTAGAGACCCAGAATAGAGATTGCTAATTATGGTTAAAGAAAAAAGAAAAAGAACTAAGTTGAACTGAACATGACTTCAAAAGAGTCCCAGTGTCATTGCTGACTCATGATTTTTGAAATTCATAGAAAGAGGAGGCCAACTGGTTCTGTCATCCTCTAATGTTGCAACACTTCCTGTTCGTTACAACACCAAGGATGTACAGTCACACACCACAAGGTGTCCCAGGAGCAAGAAGCATGGAGCACACTAAACGTCAGCTTGTGGTGTTAGTTTGTTGAGTAAAATCTGACATCAAAGAGACCCCTTATCGTCCGTCCTTCCGTCCGTCCGGCAGGCAGCCAGGTAGGTAGGTAGGGTCAACATGACTGTGATGTGTCATCATGAATGATGGCGTGTCACAGTGACGAGGCCTACCGGCTGCTTTTCACATGAACTTCAGTCCTTCAAGCTGCGTGTCCGTAATGATCTGAGTTTGGAGTAAGTATGTAACCGAGTATGTGACCGTATGACCTCTGCCCTGCATCGTGTGACTAACGGCCCACGTCTGGATCATGGGATCACTGTGGCTGGCCTATGATCAAAGAGAAGGCAGAGATAAAGCTTCAAGGTTGAAGATTAAAAAAGAAAACAAGGCAACGCTTTTGAGGACAGCAGGCTTGACACCCTCTCCAGATACAAATAAATCAACTAGTGAATGACGAAACATAAGAGAAAGAGATATGTTTGAAGGGGTATATAGTTAAGTCATGGCTTGGGCCTGTGATAAAGTCCAGAAAACCTGTTCCTTCCTCCTACATATAAATATATAAAAAAAAATAAAAATATATATATATATATATATATATATATATATATATATATATATATAAAGAGAAAGCTTATTTCTCCATAACTTTATCATCATTTACAGTTTCCACATACAACCATATTTCAGAAGATGGAAAACCGAAAAGACGTGATAAGATTTCTTATGTATCTGACTGTTTCCAATGCAAATATTGACATTTTTGCTTTTGATTGTTACACAATTTCAAAGTTTTACCAGACCTTGAGTGGGCTGGCTTAGAATAATCAATGTTGATAACTAACTTCTCATTGTTGTTCCCCAAGCCTGTACAACATTAACTCCGTCATGGAGTGTGCAAACCATGGATATAGTGATGTGCAGGCTTTTGCAACTCTTTCACTACAATTTTTATTGTAATGTTACAGTATATCCATTAAAAGGTGGGTTGTCATTTTAGCATCATATGCTGGCTATGGTTTTCTCTTGCAGTTTTCTAATCAAAATGTTGTGGTCGGGTAAAGGGGGTACTTGGATTCAGAAATCAGGGAAGGGCCGGGGGTACAGATGCTAAAAACGTTTGAGAACCACTGCCCTATGAGACTTGCAAAGAGTCTGGTGCTTGTCCCAGGAACGACATTACTATTAATGTTCAGCTTCAAAATCCCCCGAAGCCAGCTCTTTCCATTTTAAAGTTGATTACTTCCGGGTCTTCTTCACTCGTCACACTAACCACATATGTATTCACCGCCTGACGTTAACATTACATAGGTCTATTGGTAGGCATTAGTCTAGCCTTCTTCTGGAGTGAGGGCATCAGGCTCAGTGCCCATGCCCCATATGGCTCAGGGCTGAGAGGGGCCAGGGGGCAGAGCCCAGTACCAAAGCCAGAGGGGGCCTGTAACCCAAACAGATGAACCCAGGCCTTCTCTGTGCCTTCAACGTGCCTGGGAAAAGTTAAAAACGACAATCAATTTAGCTGATGAATGAGTGTGAGATAAGAATGCTGTAAGTTACACTCTAAACCTTTGATGACCAAGTAGGTCATTGAAAAAGAAAAAGGTGATGTGACACATTGCCACCATCTTCTCTAAACATATTTAATTACACATTCTAACAAAGTACCTACACATTTCAATGTCTTTATTTACTGTGATAATTCTGAATAACACTAGTTAAAGTAGGTGAGATGGGACATGATTCTGTTATCAACTTTTTCACATCAACATATTGCCCAGCCCTAATCCCGCCCCCAGTACGGAACACTCTGTTCTGCTGTAACAGAGGTTGCATTAACTGAATCTGGCCAGTGGAGCTAACCATCACCCTGGAATGTACACTGGAATGTATACTTGTTGTTAACTAGTTGTACGAGCTCTTGTTTTATTTTTTTTATTGGATCTTGTTTATTCTTTGTTTTAGCTCTTGCTCATTTGATTTTCCTATTTGTCTCATCTGTCTAAGAAAGTAGGTAGCTGATATATTGCACTTTTACCTTAGCGCTAGGTATACTCTTAGTTGCTTGTTTTAGAAGAGAATGCACTTAAGACTTCTGGTGATTAGTAGTTTCGTCCCCTACCTATGTTGAATGCACTTATTGTAATTCGCTTTGGATTAAAGTGTCTGCTAAATGACTGTAATGTACACAGCAAAATCCAGTGTTTATTTGCATATCTCTGAAACCATAAGGATACATTAACACTCCAGCAATTCAATGTGTTTAAAATACTAACCCACATACCCGGTTTAATCCTTCAGCCATTCAACTACAGTACTGCCTGTTTTTGACTGAATCATTGAGCTATGTGGGGTAAAGTTACAAAGTGTTGTGTAAACTGTACTATGGGGCCTTGCCAACAAATGACAATGGAGACAACTTGGAGAAGAACAAGGAAAATGAATCATTGAATTCCTCACAAAATCAACTAGAAAAAGTGCTCCTCGGAGCACAGGTCTCCGCCAGGTCAGGTACGTTATTATGGCCTCCTGGTGGCGTTATAATAGGCCAATGTGAAAAGGGTGGCATTTCTTCTTAGGCCTTTCACTGCAATCGGACACTGCATGCATGATTTGAGGCATTTTGTTCCAAAAATGTGTTTTGCTAAATTAGACCTGCTGGTGGCGCTATAACAGGCCAATCTGAAAAGGGTGGCATTTCTTCCTCAGCCTAGTGGGAATGTGCATGTGAAATTTCACGGATATCGCAAGCTGCGTTCATGATTTGAGGCATTGTGTTCAAAACGGAGCAATCCTGCAAACTTTGGGAGCCAATCTTAGCCAATCAGGATGGAATCTGGAAAATCGGACAGATCCGTGTTGATCACATGACTATAGAGATACTGTGTACCGATTTCGTGCGTTTTGGACAAAATCTGTAGGAGTAATAACCAAAAATGTGTTTTGCAAAAGTCGGCCTCATGGTGGCGCTATGACAGGCTGATCTGAAAAATGTGGGCCAGAGGTTCTGCTGTGGCATCCAGGGAGTGTGTGTGCACAGTTTCACATCGACCAGGCCAACGGTGGCGGAGATTAGCTGGTCATAGACAGAAGGACGGACGCACACACAGACGGACGGACGGACAGACAGGGGGTAAAACATACTCTCTCGCCATGCCTTCGGCCTGGCGGAGACAATATACAGGGATACTTCCTTGTATTACTGTGCCAGCACATATGGGTCTGTACAAACCTTGTCTCCTCAGAGTGGACCAGAGGGTCCTTGTGTGGGCATGTGTTCATTTAATGCTTTCTTAAAAATTGTGTTGAATTAACACTCCAGATTTTACTGTGTGTGTTGAGCCGGAGGTGAGACTGAATTAAAGAGGAGATTAATGAGTCAGGACATTGAGGCTCATACTCCAATCTGTTCCCTGCCTCACTTTGGGGCCTCTCTCCCTCTGCACAAAACCCCATTCTGTCACCACGCACACCCCACTGAGACCTGCCAGGAGGGACACGTGTGCGTGCGTTTGTGTGTGTGAGAGAGAAGGAGAGAGGGGTGAGTTAAAATTTGGAGGTGCAAATAGTGTAGAATCTAAGGGCATATTACACACATTTTGGGGGGACATTTATTATGAATGAGTTATTATAAAGTCATTAGTGTATAAATTTGCCTTCCTTGATTTTTTTTAAACAAGTAATTTCCTGTGAGCATGTAATTTTTAATTAGAAGATATCAACCTGAAGTAACAAATTATTTTATAATGAGGACAAAGAGAGAGAGAGCGAGAGAGAGCGAGGGAGCAAGAGAAATAGACAAAGAGACGGCAACAGTCGGACAGGAAGGGCGAGACTGCGTGTTTGGGTGTGAGCATCATCAATGGACTATAAACCCTCCACACCAAAGGTCATCATTCAATCAACAGTACACCTGCCATCTGGCTGGACTCAGACAGGAAGAGAGGGAGAGACACACACAAAGAGAGAGAGAGAGGAAGGGATGGAGCTGGGATGTGCACAGACTTTTGGGACTTTTAGGCCCTAACACCTACAAATTATGACCAATTAACCGGTTAAAAAGCCAGGGTGTCTGGTGGCTCAGCCAGTTAGTGCACTGGACCACATGCTCCTTGTGTGAGTCACAAGGAAGAAGGAACCAGAGTTCAAATCCAATCATGTCTTGCATGTTTCCCTTCTCTCTGCCCTAGGTTTCCCCTCTACATTCCCCATCTAAATTAAGCATAAATACCACACACAAAAATGTAGAAAAAAAGAAAAAGGGCCATCGGCAGAACATAACAAGTTCATACTTTTGGATGTGAGTGAGATAAACATGCTAGCCATGTCCTAAAACCAGACTTCACACCCACATTATGTCTTGTAAATGTTTAGGAAGGTCTAGGGCTGTTTCTTTCTTCTGCTGTGCATTATTAAAAGTGTTACATAACTTATTTTCGAGTGCTGGGGGGGTGACTTAATTTGCTATTCCTGTGCCTTTTGGGTTGGAACCCATCATACTCTGAAGACTTGAGCTGAGCGTGCCAGTTTTTTGTTGCTAAAACCAGACTTATCAGGAGGGGAAAACAAAACGATCTAGCCTAGTCTTTATAATGAACGAGGGCAGGGCGGAAAGCAACTGTGGTTCGGCAACGGAAGATATAAATGAGACAAATTATGCAGGCATAAAAGTGGGCACTAGGTACTCAGGCACTGCTTGGCTACCATGTGTGCACGACACGTGCCCCGAGATGGAGAGAGAATCATCGGTAGAAATAAAGAGGCAGAAAGAAGGATAGAGAGAGAGATGTGAGATTTGCACTGTAAAAGCCTCAGTATTAATTTATCCATGTGTAACTCTGAAAGCGTTACATTGGTTACATTTGTATGCTCGCAGAGTTTCTAACACTGAGGATTTTACAGTGTGGGGGCAGACGTGTAGCAGCGAGGCTGACAGTCTGTGGACATCCCTATTCCCTGCCATCTTCTGCAGTATTTTTGGCTTATTCTTCCATCCTATCTGGGGTATACGACTGCCTCCGCACCAGCAAAAGTGTCAAATTGTGCATCCGCTGTCATTTACATTACAATGTAAAGTTCTGAGTGTTAATTTAACTCTCAGAGTGTACAAATATAACCAAATTTGGTTACATTTGTACACTCTCGGATTCAAATGTACAACTGCTTTTCACATCAGTTTTAGGTGGAAGAGTGGGTGACTTTTTTTTTATACAAGCTCTTAATGTTTTGCAGTTTATAGAGAATAGTAATATACATGGGAGAAAAATAAATAAAGTAGAGACAACAGCATTTGTAGAATTCAGTCTCTGTGTAGGATAAACCCGGAATTTTAATGTGGTTTGTGAAAGCCAACGGCGTGGGAGCGTGCAGTGTCTGGTTGATAGACTGATGATTCGCGTAGAGCCTCCTTGCGCCATTCGTCTCCTTATGCGATTATTTCCTGCTCGCTGTGTGGCCGCTGCATCCATCGCAACGCTCTCTCTTTTGATAACATTTCCTGTATTGAATTATCCCCGCCCACCATTCAAACGACATGCGATTATGGAGATGTTCCTGATGCTCTTTATCATCATTTGCGCTCTCTCCCTCTGTGTATGCCTGAATGGAATTATTAGATTGGCTGCTATATGTCATCCCTGGTATTATCACCAGCACCCCACTATTACCCCTTCTCTATTTTTCCCCCTCTTTCCTCAGCTCTGCCAGTTAATACGTGGCACGAGACACGCTAATCCAGCGGATATAAGTCCTAATCTGATCACAGATATGAGTGCGGAGAGAGGGAGTGAAAAAAAGACAGAGGGAGAGAAAATAATGAGGGAAGAGAGATGAGGCCGTTGGCAAGAGGGGAGGAAGAGGGATGGAAAGGAGACATTCGAGAGAGAGAGCGTGGGTCTATTGGTTGCTCATGTATGCAGCATTAAGATGGATAGGGGAAGAAGAAAAACCCCACATTGATCGGTGCGTGTATCTAACTAACAGAGACGCAGGCTGGGATAAAGAGGCAAAATGAGTGGGACAGGCATTGCAGAGAGAGAGAGGAAGAGGAGAGAGATGGAGGCAGGGGGAAAGAATTGCTCATGACCTGATTTCTCCACTCACACAGACAACACACACACACACACACACACACACACACACACACACACACACACACACACACACACACACACACACACACACACACACACACACACACACACACACACACACACACACACACACACACACACACTTCCAGGCAGGTAAAGCACATACAGTACTACAATACATCACATATACCTAGTAACCTACATATACATCCTCAGACATCCTCATCCAGCTAGCAGATCCAGTCACCACCAGAGCGCAGTCTAACATGTCTTTCTGACTGTCTCCATCACTCTCTGTCTCGCTATCCATCCTATTCTTTGTCTGTTTGTTGCACTGCACTATTTCCCTACTCTCCATCCATCCATCCATTCACTCTCAACCTGTTTTCCTGCCTCACTATTTATCCTTCACTCTCAACTAGTGCTGCAAGATTCTTGCTCAAATGTGAATCACGATTTTCCTCCATAAGAATTGAGATCACGATTCTCACACGATTCTCTTGTAAATATAAAAATATTAAGCAAAAAAAAAAAAAAAAAAATCAAATTATTATTATTTTTTTTATATTGAAAAAAAAAATCGCCATAATTTAAAATCGAGATTGCATAGGTGTCTGAATCGAGATCACAATCTTTTTTCGATTAATTGAGCAGCAGCACTACTCTCAACCTGTCTGTCTGCCTCTCTATCTATCTATCCTTCCTTAACCTGTGTTTGCCTCGCTGCTTCTTCTGTTTTCTGACAGTCTCTCTCTCTCTCTCTCTCTCTCTCCCTGTCTGTAGCTGACATCTCCAGAGGGTGGTTATCCCAGCAGTGCAGTAAAAACTGAAATCTTAATGTGTGCCAGTCTCTATTTGTCTGCTATCTGCAGTACGTTGGCAGGAGAGGATTGCATTCTGAACACAGCGAGCACACAAGCGCATGCAGCGAGCGTGGCTGGATATCTTGCTTGCATGCCTAAAATATGTAGTGCGTGGAACGTACTGATGATGTACTCTGTGTGTGCGTGCGTATGTGCGTGCGTGTGTGTGTGCGTGTAAGAGAGGCAGCAGACAAGAGAGAGAGGGAGCGACAGACAGACATACACACACACACACACACACACACACACACACACACACACACACACACACACACACATAGACAAGTGCATCCTGTGTGGAATATATGGATGGCCTGTTTCTCAACACACTTGCAAACATCCTTCCACGCATGTGTGTGTGTGTGTGTGTGTGGTGCTCAATGTTGGCTAATAGTCTACCACACACAGATTTCCATTCCAACTCAATGCTATGCCAGCTGATTCCATTAATTAGAAGCCCTTCAACCAGGGGGAAGGAGGAAGTCATTATTGAAATCTCCTGCTGCAGTGTTTGCTTGGAATGACAAGTCACTGGGCCCCAGCGTAGCACATGACTGGACACCAGCACGCTGAGATGATGCACGTCAACTATTCCATGTGATGCGGGAGACGTTGCTCCTCAGCCCGGCCTACTGGTCAAGAGACACTAGCAACAACAGAGCAATTGTGTTGTTATCGTTTAATCGGGGGGTTATAGGGGGTTCAAACTACTCTCTGGTATTTTTCAGGAGGGATTGAGGCTTTTTTCTTTTCTTTTCTTTAAAGTTGTTGTTGAGGAAAAAGTGATGAGAATAGTTTTCTCGTCTTGTGACATCGGGCGTCCCTGTTCTTTCATCCACCCACCCGCCCCCACAGGCTTTACATTAGTGGCTTTCACATAACACATAATAAAAATGTAAAAATACGCATTAAGGGCGTGTTTGTTTTCAATGTATAGTACTGTATGTTAGCACTAATAACCTTGTGCTGGCACAGCAATAAATTCCCCAATCTGGGAGAATTCCCCAATCTGGGAGAATCCCTGAAGCGTCGCCAGTATGCATGTTTAGTGATAGTGAGCGTGCATTAGGTTGATAATAAATACATTCTATTCCACTGGGTCAGCCACTGCTCTTTCCTCCAGTTTAACACATCTAGCAGAGATCAAAAGCCTGTTTGGATTCGAATCTCCAGCCCACGTGACCTTACAGGAATGGCATGGGCCAACGTTTCTGAAGAAGTGTGTAGGTTGAGCTTCCCACACAGCACACAGCTCCTCAAAGAGAGAGAGAAAAAACACCTAAATAACATTGTCACAAATAACACACACACACACACACACCCACACAATGTCCCTGATGTTCCTGCGATGGGACTGGAGGAGACCGAAACATACCATCTGTTTGCTGCCATTTCCAGCCTGTCACTGTGGCACACATCAGACACACACACACACACACACACACAGTCCCATAGAGCATCCAACGCGCAAGCGCACATGTGTATACCCAACAACAAAACCAACATATACGCTTGAACTCCCACATTCACATGAAAACGTGGGGAGTTGAATCTACATAAAGCCACTGGGCGCTCTCAGAGCGCGCACGCCTTCACAATGGGCGCTTATTGACTCTTCCCCAACAAAGGTGGCTTTCATTGATCAGATGCAAAAAAAAGGGTCGCGAAAGCTCTGTGTGTGTGTGTGTGTGTGTGTCACAGGTTAGAGAAACGGACAGCGACGGAGTTGCGTTTAGGTCATCGCGTCCTATTCATTGAGGTCAACTGCGTGTTGTCACTGTTGATTTAGCCTGCAAAGCAGCGATACACCTGTGGGCACGAGTCGACCATAGACCCAACAGTAAAGCAAATTACCGTCTGTGATGCACGTGTGAGTGTATGTGTGTGGGTGGCCAGAGGTCCTTTGTTCCAGGCGGTCACAAGAACAACAGTCTGACTCCCTTGTCCCCTCCCCTTTGCGGCACGCAGTCGCATATTAAAAAAAAGAAAAAAATCAGGACACAAGTAAAAAGAAAACGCACGCCGCCACCAAGAACGCCCACGAATTGCAATGATCGTGCACCCACCGCCACGAGGCGATTTAAACCCGAGGACCAAAACAGTGGCGTGGAAATACACATGTGCGCTCAAACAACAACACGAAAACATCTCTTGCAATTAGCCATGAGACCCATTAGGCATGGACGGGGAGAGGAGGAGAGAGGGAGGGAGTGATGAAGGGGATGCAGAAATGAAGGGATAGAGACGGGCTGCTAGGACCTGAGGGAACGGGAGGGTGGGCGTTAACGATTAAGAGCCCATGACCTGTGATCAAGTGAATCGATAGCGGGTGAGATAGACGGGAGGGAGGGTGTGTGTGTGTGTGTGTGTGTGTGTGTGTGTGTGTGTGTGTGTGTTTGTGACTGACACTGGTAAACAAACAAGTGAAACACGTGAGAATGCAGGAACAAGAAACGGAGGACGGTGAGGTGGTGGGAACAAGGCGGCGTGGTTGCATGTCAGGTCTGCAACACGATTGTAGCAACTAGGGTTGTCCGATATTGGCTTTTTTACCGATAACCGATATACCGATATTGTCCAACTCTTAATTACCGATACCGATATCAACCGATACCGATATATGCGGGGATTATTGTGATTAGGGTAAGCTCAAATTTCATATCACACACACCATATACAGTAAGAACTCCTGTAACTTATTTATAAAGCAAAAAAAAAAAAAAAAAAAAAAAAAAAAATTTTTTTTTTTCAAAAACCGATACCGATATTTTCCCGATATCAATTTTTATGCTAATATCGGCCGATAATATCGGGAGGCCGATAAAATCGGACATCCCTAGTAGCAACCACAGGGTGGCTTTACGGTGGCAGAGTAAAGGGGGGGGAGACAATAAGGAAAGGTATATAATATGGAGAGAAGCTGCCTGGGATACAAAAGGAGGTCGGAAATGATGGATGCGAGGGGAGAGGTAGAGGTGGGAGGAGTGGGAGAAAGACAAGATACGGGATTGATAAAAAGGTTAAATTGATCGGAGGGGGGTAGAGAAGGCAGAGGGAGGGAAATGGGGTACAGGAGGAAGTCTACAGGGGGAAGGGAGAAAGAGAGCAGAGGCACAGGACCGAGGAGGAGGAGGAGAGAGGGATGCTGCCCAGGTCCCAGGAGAGAGATTTCCTGTAGGGAAGTCTGTCAGACGACTCTATGGAGCCAACCGCCTATCCTATGTGAATGTTAATTAGAGAGAGAGAAAGGGAAAGAGAGAGAGAAACATAAAGACACAGGGAGGGAATGTGCTTCTGTGTGATTCCCAATTGACTTGAGGAAATATAGATGGAGACTATAGTGAAGACGAAGCTCAGGTGTTCCCTGTCAAAACAAATCAGTGAAATGCTCTCTGGTCCAATAATTGCAGCAACCATTTTAAAACCAACTGCAGTTTAGCCTGCCCAGTGCATTTATTTATGCAGTGTCTGTGAGTGTGTGTGTATACAGTATATAAATAAATAATGACATTTAGGTGACTATATAGCTACAGTATATCCATAGGTTCTTATAGTACTTAGGGTATGTGTACTACTGCATGTTGTGTCTATACACATGCATCTAAAAACAGACACAGACAGGTGTCTAAGCCAGTGGTTAAGGTGGGAAGCTATAAAAAGGAGACTATAATAGGTACACCCGGTAAACTAGGCAAAAGAGAGAGAAACAGACTGCATCTGTATTGTCGCTGGGAGGATAAAAGAAACAAATTGCTGCATTTTCTGCTTTTCGAATTGCTGCATTTTCTGCTTTTTTTTTTGTTGACCTTTCCAGCACAAACATCATAGGTAAAAAGGAGGTAAAAAAATAAATACATCTAATGCTTTTTCTCTGGAATCCAACCCACGGCTTCCTTCATCGTAACGCTGTGAAGTTCCCCCGGACCGTAGTGGCAGCGGCTGTTACTGAACCACTTTAGCATTTATTAGTTTGTCAGCGGAGGAAAAACACAGTACCCCCCCCAGCAGCAGGTCGAGATATTATTCATCTATAATTGGTAATAACCTCCGTAAACTCACCCCCCCCCTCCCTCGCCCTCCCCGCCCCCGGGCCAGCACAATCCCCAATGAGCGATCATCGCCATCGCTCACTCTGCAGGAGGCGCTGTTATTAGGTCGATGCCCCCCGCCCCTCACCCCACGTTTATTATCATGCAATATGTGGCCTTGCCCGCTAGTTTGTCTGAAAAAGAAAAACATCAGAAGCCAGAGGAATGTGAACTGCTATCTGAAGGCGCCTTTTTGGGTGGTTTCTTTCCTCCTTAATTCAAATTCATTCCCAAAAATATATGAATAATAAATAAAAGCTTCTGGCATTGGGTAGATCTCAGAATTACCCAGACATTAATTGGCTTGGGGGTGGCTGAATTTGGTTTGCACCACTCTACTTTCTATCTAGAGCACAGACAGGCTGGAGAATCATTTCATCCTTGACATGAGTGACCCCCAGCACAGACACACACCAGCCTCGCTCCCTTCTAATTCAGTGCCGGGCCCCCTTCCCCCCCTTTTCCTCACTTTGTCTGGGACCCCTTCCTTCCTTCCGTATAATGCAGTCACATGACCTCTGTAGGTGACAAGAGCTGACAGAATTAGGAAGTCGCAGCAGAGATCATGAGACAGAGAAAGAGCACATGAGAAGGAACAGTGTGTTTGCGTGTGTGTCTCTTTCTCTCCCCCTGTGAGACAGGTGAAAGTGACCCTTGCTGACGGGTAGAGACCCTGCATATTTAACTGAGTACCGAAAAGAAAGGAAAAAGGGGGGGGTGCACCTGCCTGGCAGAGTTACTGCTCCACTTCCAGCATCTGCCAACGGCTGTGTGCCTTTTCTCTTGAGTAGAGAAGTGGCAGACACAAAGAGGAAAGAGAGCAACCACATGTGGCTCTACTTTCAGAGAAAAAAGAAGACAGAAAGTACAGGGCAACCTGAGAGCGTTTCTGGTGCGTTTCTGGGAAAGACCAGACCACAGATAGTAGTAGTAACAGCGGGAAACATAAAAAGAGTAAGAAGAAATACGAGAGAGGAATTATGGTGATCTTCCAGGGTAAAACACCTTCAATTCACCCCTGAAAACCCCTGCACTTTTGGGGGATGCCCATGTGGCAATGGTGAAAGAGGTGTAACCTAATTATCCGTTTCGCCAGGGTCTGGCCCAAGCTGGAACAAAAACGAGGGTTTATTAAATAAGCACACAAAGGGAGGAAGCAGCCCAGTGTGACCGAGGAGGCAGTCATTTTCCTCTATGGTGTGCAATGGAGAAGTAAAACACAACCTCCACAACACAGCTTCATTCAACAGTTTTCAACTGAAGTCATTCACTTCTCCAACTCAGAGTTACGGTGACATGCACACCGCTGACAACAGAAACCACTAGGATCCGTCCGTTAATGTTGACAATGTCGCTGAGGCCACTGGCCTCACATTCAGGGAAGTGTGCGTGTGTGTGTGTGTGTGTGTGTGTGTGTGTGTGTGTGTGTGTGTGTGTGTGTGTGTGTGTGTGTGTGCACACGCGCGTTGACAATTCATAAGAGACCACAGGCTTTCTTTCTATGATCTACGTGTTGATGAGTGAACATGACAGCTGTATTAAGAATATGCACTGTGGTCAGGAGGGGTGGGGAATTTGACTAAAAGGCTAAGCATCTACCCTTTGAATTCTGGTAAACTATTCCGTCATGGCTTTAAAAATCACACCTCACCCAGATAACCTAACACTGTGGCTCACAACAGACTTTCCTTATATGCTGACAGCTTAAATGTGGTGCCTCTGAAACACCAGCATTTAAACATGCCCATATTTACCTCTCTTGAAGCTATTAAAGTTTCTTAGCTAGACCGATATATCAGCCATTATTTGCATTTTTTTATGACATTGGTATTGGCAATTATGCAGCCAATGTGTTCTGAGTTTTTATGTTATCATAGGCCAAATGCTTCATTTTTGTTTCAAGTTATTCAATAAAATAAAAGTTTGTTTATTTTTTTTATCTATCTTTATTTATCTTTTTGCTAAGTAAAATGTTTTTCATACTGATGAGAACATTTTGCACTTTTTTTTTACAAAATATCGGTCAAAACAGAGGTAATTGTGGTCTATGACACAAATCTGGCTTTGGTCGGTGATGTGAAAATATTTAGAAGATCCTCCCTGAGAACTCTAAAATATGGATGACAAAGTTATGAAGAACAAAACTGAACATTTGACATTTTACATGAGACAGGTACTTCGTGTACCTGTAAATAAATGAGAGTTTGTGACAATCAACAGTGATGTGTTCAATGTAGTGGGTCCTGGGACTCACAGGTGGTCAACTGAATGGGCCCCCAATACAATTTGTGTTATTGTTGACATTTTGTTTATTTTTTTTTACATATTTGTTTGATGTTATATGGTTATAGTGATCATGGTCATCTCATGCACAAGTCCACTCCTGCCGTCTTGAGGGGTTAAATGGTTTTAACTTGAAACAATATTACATTATCAGGATAAAAATAGGGTGAGTCACTTGGATTCATCAATAGTGATTTAATTCTAATGCGTCTTTTCAGATTTGAATGCGTCAGAGACACAGGACATGTACCCAAGAACATCACTGAATGATGACATTGCAGGCCTACAGTAACTGAGCTATGCAATATGCAGCCAAGACCTACAAGAGCCTGTTAAGCTCTCCGTTTCATTCTTTACGAACAACCTGGCTGCTCCCAGTCATGTTCCTATATGAAATCACCCACTGTACTCTATAATCTCTCTCTCTCTCACCTAACAAGTTCCAATTCAAACCAATATCTACCCCCCAAAACCCCTCTATTTCAGCTCTGTTGTGCAAACAGCACGATTACAGTATGGCTTGTCCAATGAGGTTCTCGCTGGCTGCGTGGTCCGTCCAATCAGACTGCAGTTTCCATAAGATCGACCTCCGACCTATACCCTACGCTGTTCCGCGGCGACATAAACAGCCCCTCCCCTCCCTGATCCCCTCCATACCATCCAGGGGCAGCCACAGCATCACAAAGGAAAGAGCTGACCATACCGATCATGTAACCATTCTGTGTGCGCACCACTACACAGCACACACACACACACACACACACACACACACACACACACACACACACACACACACACACACACACACACACACACACACACACACACACACACACACACACACACACACACACACACACACACACAGTCAGAAAACAGGACAGCCTGGTCCTGTCTGACCCTGGAGAACAGAGCTTTCATCTACAGGACGTGCTTAGGCAGAAAAAGAACATGACAGTACAGTACAGAGGACGGGGTGGATCAAGAGAAAATGGACAGAGAGTGGTAGGGAGGGGGAAAAGAATAGAGTAGAGCAGAGCCAATCAAGTGACCAATGGATAAAACAAAGGGCTATCTGTGAGAGGCCTGGACTTCACCCACCCCCGTGATGAGAGAACTTCGATCCCCTAGACACAGGGGAGGGCAGGAAGGGCTGGAGAGAGAGAGAGAGATCTACAGAGCTAGCAAAGCTCCTAATAGAGCCTGTTAAGCTCTCTGTTCGATGCAGTCAATTAAAGAACAGCTGAACCAGCTGCTGATCACAACCTTTTGTTCTTAGTGTTTTGTGTTCTTTATGTTCTTAATTCCCTTGTTGTTCTTATGGATCAATTCTTTGTATACAAACATTAATACTGTACGTGCGCGCACAGGTTGCGTTCCAACCCATTTGTTTTGAGGAGTGCTCGTTTGGTTTCACTCGTCCTGTGCATGACGCTTGCGAGTAGGTTTCAATCTCTCATTGGTCTCACAATTTGATTACGATTAATCGGTTAATGATGAGATTCTACGATGCCTCCCAATTTTCTATATTTATATGTATTATTGCAAATGACTACATTTTCATCACAAGCAGTCAAATACAAATTATGAGGTTCCTTATTCATAAAGTGATTTATCGTGATGCGGATATAAATCACTCTGCTTCAAACCTAAATGTCTTATTAAATGTATTACATTTTGTAAACCAAAATAAATAAATGGTATAGGCCTAGTTTACCTATTATGAAAATGTTCCGTCCTCAAAAACAAAACATAAATCCTTATGCAGCAGGCTACATTAAAACTTTACAACTGTGCTAGCTATAATAGTGCCAACATTTTCTGCTTTCAAAATAATGAGTGACTTTTTATTTATGACTTGATCTCAGCCTTATCTCAGTCCCTCAGCGGAAGCTTCAGTGGCATTAGCATGTACTGTAGCTTAACATAGCAAAGCATCACTCGTTCAATGCGACATTGCCTTGTGAAGTAACTGGAAAGAACAATGAACATAAGCAAGCTATAATCGATTATGTAATATCACTGCGTCGATGCAGAATCGTCCATGTCTCGATGCATCTTATAATCGATACATTTCCAAACCTCTACTTGTGACTGTGAGGCACTCCTGAGTCCTGAGTGAGCGAATGCCTGAGTGAGCGAATGCCTGAGGGAGCGAATGCCTGTGCCGAACAGCCGTTGGCCTTGCCCGTCAGGTGAGTGCTCCCTCCGCGAGGGTCAGTCAGTCATAACGATTGGAGGTAAGGGTTTGTGGATAACTGGTTGGGGAATCACTTACACCCTTAAAGGAGGACCCGGAGGCATCACAGTACACGATCTAAGCCTTCTTCCTCTGCACTGGCAGGAAAACTGCAGTTGAAAGTTTGGTAGAATTATTATTTTCATGTGATTGCCATGACTTCTTTTCCATTGCATCTTATAAGAGGTCGGGCTCTTTGCAACCGGCCTGCACATGCATGCCTGCGTGATGTCAGTGTGACATGGTTTGATAATAAGGGGTCCATTGTTTTTCATACATTTTGTCTCCAACTCCATCTCAACTTGAAGCCCTTTCCTCTCGCCGGTGTCAGGGCCAGCCCCACCGCCGTACCATGTCACACGAAGGCCTCGGCGCCAGAAACCTTGAGCTGTCGGCTAAATACACACAGTGGGTGGCCTATGCCTGTAATCGACATTGTTGGGCCTATTTTGGTTAAGCCAACTCAGAATATACACAACAAACCTGGAACAAAAGAACAAACTTGTTTGTCATGGGAGGCACGGTAGACCAGAAACCACCTCCCCAGGCCTCATCTCAGGAGGTCGGGTGAGGTGCAGAGTGACCAAGGCTGCAGATAGTCAAGCCTCAATGATTAGCACAGCTGACCGACATGGACCAGAACACTTATGCAACAGTGTTCTCATAAATCCATCGCAGTAAGAGGGACACTGTCTGGAAACCACAGCCACTGAAACACGTGCACAAGTGTGTGTAGTGTACTGCACATGGACAGCAACGCCAATAAAACTCCAGCTTGTTTGCAGCACGTGAACAACACATGCTCAAGCGCTCGTATTCTACAGCAGTATAAAGCAACAGTCATAAACTCCATCCAAACCTGACACACCTACATACGTAAACCTGCAGTCACATCCACCTACACACAGAGACACACCCACCTCATATCACACACACACACACACACACACACACACTTCAGCCCCACCCACACACACACCTTCAGCAAAACTCACCTCCACACACACACACACACACCATAGACCCACATACAGTACATACACCTGCAGCCACGCCCATTATTTATATGTTCAATGTTCATTGCTAAACACACAATAAAATCATTCATCGTTATTATTTCGTGACAGCTATATACAGAATCAGATATACCGTAAGATTTACACTTCCTGCAATGTGAATTTTGCACATGGGAACATCGTGATGTCAGATAAAATATCGTGCAGCCCTAACCTACAGCCACACCGTGACCCGCCACCACGCGCACACACACACACATACACACACACAAAGTCTGTTTGACTCACCCATCCTCCCTGTGTGTCGATCCAGGGCTGAATGTGCTGGTCCAGGTAGACAGTCATCCAATCTGCAATGCGCTCCACCAGCGGGCTCATCTCCTTCTCTACGCACTCCACGCAGAGTGCGCCGCCGAAGGCGAACAGGCCAACCACGCGGCCCCAGTTGACGCCGTCACGGAACACCTCATCCATCACGCTCTCGAAGCTTTGGTACGCCGTGGCCGGCGTGATGTGCAACTGCGACGACAGGTCGCTGAAGGCGCGGGCGAAGCGCAGCTCGAACTCGTTGGCCGAGTCCCGGAGAGCTTCCTTCACCACGTCCAGGCTCGATGCCGCCGCCGCTGCCGTCGTGGTGAACGGCGAGCGCTGCTGTCGGAGCGGAGAGTCTGGCGGGGTGCCCGAGCTGCTTGTGCCGTTGAGTGTGCCGTTGGCATGTTGCGTCGCACCCCGTTGCTCGTCTGCCTCCAGTGTCTCGCCCGCACCCCCCTCAGTCCTGTTCGGTGCTTCTGTGAGCCCAATGTGGTGGATGGGATAGTTTCTCTGTGAGAGTTTATACTTTATATAGAAAAGCACCAGTTCTCTGTTATGGGACATTGTGAAGTTCTACAGGGTTTTCTCGAGGCCACCTTTTCCCTCGCTCCGTCTCTTTTCCTCAACTTCCTGGGGGCTTGTTGTGTTGGAGTAAACACACGCGCCCGCTCACACACACAAACACTGTGCCCAGACCGTCTCCCTCTGTTCCCTCTGCTCAGATCACCATGGCCAGGACCTCTGCTGATCCAGAGGACAAGATGAAGGGTTAAAACCAAACCTACACAAGGCTGATCAATCGGTTCAGACCCTGTAGGAAAAACAACAATCAAAAGGTTAAAATCTGTGTGTGTGTGTGTGTGTGTGTGTGTGTGTGTGTGTGTGTGTGTGTGTGTGTGTTCCCGTGTCATTCCATCCATGTTTCATCTCTGTAATAACCCAGACATCTTTGACAGCTAATACACCAGATGTTGTTGTGGTTGATGACGAGTCCAGAGAAGTGTCTGTATTAGAGATAGCCTGCACTTTTGACCCTAGCCTAGAGGAAGCTTTTATGACCACGGTCATTACATACAGGTGCAGACCTATGTGTTTTTATATTTGGCAGCCTATAGGACATACCCACAGACTGGTTGTTAGAGGGTTCCAACCACTTTGGATGCCCAAAAAGGCTGGCAAAGTATTCTGCTGTCTCTGCTATAATTGGCAGCCATCACATATGGCAGAGACACTGTTACTTTTGTTATTTGTGTCCTTGTATGATCTCCTTTGTGTGGACATAAATAAGTGGTTAAAATATGTGTGTGTGTGTGCGTGCGTGCGTGCGTGCGTGCGTGCGTGCGTGCGTGCGTGCGTGCGTGCTTGCGTGTGTGTGCGTGTAAGAGAGACAGAGCATATATGTGTGTGGGGGGGTCCTCCTTGATGGGGCGGCTGTAGACCTTCAAATAAAATGTGGACAGGTGGGGTCAGAGGGCATCTCTCTAATTGGGCTGTTACATGTGGGGCAGATGGTAGAGAGCCATTAGTGAAGAGAAGAGCTTGTGTTTCTGTGCGTGCGTGAGTGCATGCATGGGAGTGTGCGTGCGTGCGTGCAAGGAGGATATGGGGCTTTAGCTGAAGGAAGATCAGAAGGAGAGACTTTTCTGCGGCCCCCCACAGACAGCCACCTTGTCCTCATTCATCCCCCGAGTGTCTGGGTTGTCTTGGTTTTCTCCTGACAACGATCTGTGTAGCATCAAAGTGCAACAGATGCCCCCCTGTATCTCAGTGACATTATTATCCCCATATTTTAGGCACCATGAATGCATCATCAAAGACTGGAACCAAAGACTTGAAAGTTAACATTTCCTAATGAGGGAAAACATCCACTGTCACTTTTCTTAATGAGGGAAAATGTCAGCTGTCGCTTTGCAATAGTAAAGTTGAAAGAAAACTTTTCTCCAAGACATATCGTTGCTGTCGGGCGGAGACCAGTTACTTTTCAAGTAATGGGAGAATATATGTTCCAATGGATTCAATGTAGTTATTAGTCTCATTGGTTATATATTTATAAACTCACAGACAGACTACCACTTCCAAACCGGTGTCCCTATTTCGGGCATTAAAAAGGTGAAATATATGTTTGTGCCAAGTATAAAATAAGGCATTCATTTATTTATTGAATTAAATATGGAGATACTGCCTGACAGCGGCAATTTATTAGACTACTACAAATTTATCATTTGTGTTTCATAACAGGAAACAAATGTGTCAAAAGATCAAAAAAGTCAGCAAGGGCAAGTCTATGATCAGGCTCACAGAACAGATTTTATCTGAAAGTTGGTTACAAAAAAAAGTTTGTCTAAACCGTCAAATTAATGTAATAATAATAACTCAGAGACTGTACAAATGTACGGGTCCAGTACATAAATACATTCTCAGGGATTAACACGTTTACAGTGTATAATCTCTGATCTCACGGCTTTCATTTAGAACAGTGGTTTTCAACCCTTTTCATATCAAGGTCCATTATTTATTCGGCATTTGAGCCACGGAACCACAATTTGATGAGATTTAGCCTCTCTCAGACCCACAAGACTTAGAATATTTTGTAATAGTTGGATAAGATTTTGTCCACAATTCCATGCTGTATTGATGTTGGTACCATAGGAGAGATAACAGGAAAACGTTGATCAAAATAACAATTCTTTAATTAAGTAATGCAGATGTTTAACAATAATCTAACTCTTGAGAGAGTAAAATGGAACCAAATGGACCATTACAGGTCCATTTGGTTTCATTTTAAACTCTCAAGAGTTAAAGATCTATAATGGTCCATTTGGTTACCAACTCTCCATCCTTTAGCTAGGGACCACCTAGAACCCCCTCAAGGACCACTGGTAGTCCCCGGACCACTGGTTGAGAACGACTGATCCAGAAATCCCCATTTAACCAAATCTATTGTACCAAGGAACTCAACACAAAGATGTGTGGGCGGCAACCTTTGATGTCCCAAACTATGACCTTTCCTTTCCTACTGTAATGTCAACATTAACATGATTGGCAGCGTGTAATAACCTGGGGCTAACTGCCGGGGAACTCCATGCAAATCCTGAGCTTATTATTATTACATAACACACAACAAACCCACACAGCCTGTACTGTGACACAATGGATGCTCACCCAAAGTACTAAGAAAAAGCAGTCTTGGCATCTGGCCAAAGCGCCCGATATAGCATAATGCGTATCCCCCCAGCATAATATACCATATATACTGTCACGATGCGACCACGCCGTTAATGAATACCCATGTTTTCAATAATTAGTGGAAACAGTAAGAAAGAAAGCCACGCAGCCATTAATGTTTACAACGGCCACATGGCCACACATACACACACGTGGTCGCACAGCAGATGAGAGATGTTACACTCTCATGTAAACATCACACTGGTCTTTCAGGAATGCGTGAAAATAGACCATACACTCCCATATCTAAATGCATTCATGTCATTATGTCACATCAAAATAATGATAAAAAAATAAAGCAAGTTGAACAGGTTGTTGTGTGCTTTTTTATGAACTGAGACAATCTTCGATGAATTGAAGGACCCAAATGGAAACAAGCCATAGGCTTTCTTGGGTTTAAAATCCTCTTAGTAGACCTTGTATTGAACTGTGCTTTTTTTCTGCAAACTGCTAATAAAGTAATCAATCAATTGAATACACATGACCCCAATGGAAACAAGCCATAGTGCTTTCTTGGGTTTAATCCTTTTTGCATTCTTTTGTATATAACTGTACTTTATGTGCCTTTTTTGAAACTGTTAATAAAGTATTCAATCAAGCAATCAATTATCCAAATAATGTTGGAGTGAGTCCAGTTCAACACACAGATAGACTAACGTTAGTCATCGTTACATCTATTATGTATCCTGTTTGACCAAAGCGCATTATTCTAATCTAAAACATCCAGACACAAGAAAAATATCAATTCCCCTCAGATCGACAACAGAGTAAAACTGATATATCTTACCAACAAGTAACACGCAATCAAACTATAAAAGCTGCTCCCTTCAGTTCATCACTTTCTTCCAATTACAGCCAGTATCGTCCTGAAACTGGACAGTTTCCCAAACTGCCAAAATCCAAGAGAAGAATGATCAGACTTTGCTGTTACGTGCGCTTCAATGTTCTGTGTGTAATATGTATGTGTTTAGGCCTGGCCTATCCCTATGTCTGTCTGTGACTCTGTGTGTCTGTCAGTCTGCCCTGAGCCCCAGTGTTGCCAGGTTTTGTGAGAGAAATAAGCTACCAGGCCCAAAAGAAGCAACTAGACTAGGCCACATGAGCACTTAATCTGCTATTTTCAAAAACTCTTGCAATAAAATGTGGAATATTTGGAATATTTTTTGAAACATTTTAACAACACAATGCTCCCTGGCACAAAACATTTCCATGAAAATATTTGAGAACCACTGGTTTAAACAATAATAATTTAAAAAAAAATGGAAACAAACCCAAAGGGCAATTACACTTAGAAACCAGCCCCAAAAACCGCAACTACCAATATTTACAAGCAACTTTACAGAAAAACAAGTCCAAAGTCGCTTATAATAAGTGGACATGGCAACACTAGCTCTCCCCTGTCTCTCCACTGCACTGCCTTGCATTGCACGCCCAGATTAATTCTTAGGGTACTCTGTTGCCTTGAGCAGTATTACATACAGCATGTGCCTTGTTGAAATTATGCGCACAGGATAAAGTAGTTAAAGTTTAAAAACAAAAGAATACATCATGATCTTTGGCATCAAAGATAAACTCAGGTAGATCTCTAACCTTGATACAAGACTGTATATTATTATGACCGATGACCGTCTTGATCCAAGGCTAGTAGATCTCATACATTTTTATTTTAGAAACAGACTTATTCTACTAAACTATGTTGGGGTAGGCCTATTATATAAGTACAATATTTAATATATTGTTATTGTTAGCACAGCACAGTCACTGCAGAACATGTCATACCATGTCACTCACTGCTTGTATTTGTATCAGTGATTGTCAAATAAACCCCCGGAATCTTTTAAGTAGGCTATAGTATGTAAAACAAAAAATATACAAAATAAAATAGTACAAAATATGTATTTTTTAATTATTATTTTAAAAACGTGTGAGGAAGTGGTGCCTTACATATTTATCTAAAACTAAATTACCCCACGCCCAGCCTACCCCAATTACGTAACAAAGATATTCCATTCCATTCTCCTATCATCAACACTTTGGCAGACCTTTAATCACAGTCCTGGGCTCCACCACCCACCGTTCAATCGCGTAACACACCGCACCGCACTAATAAAAACACTATAATCACCATTACAACATTTATCCTGTTGGAAAACATCAGTGACAGACAGACGCACACACAGCAGATGTTGTACTGTACAAGGAATATGGCTGTCATGATCGTCTCTCTGTACATTTGAAAAATCCGCAGACGATTCGCAATAGTTCACAGCAGCAGCAGTGTATATGAGCCATTCAATAACTGCAAAGACGCTCTATAATAACCTAAAAAACAACACGAGTTAATGACGAATCCGAGATTAGATACGCAGCATATTTCTTTTGCGCATTTTTTGAGCAAGCTTCTCGAGCTGGTTAAGGTTCTTCTAATACGTGTCGGAAAATGCAGTCGTGTGGAATGGAGAAATGAGACTGTCAGTGATCATTATTATTATCAATATCCATACAGTAATAATAACGACCGTCAGCTTAGAGGATGCATAGACATGGATGCACTTACGACCTAAACGAGAACGTCTTACTTGTTAAAGCAGTCCCAATAAAATCATGTCTGTTCGCCCACAATCCAGACACCAGCAGAAGGAATCATATCCGTCATAGCCCTGGCTGGCTGGCTGGGCTGGCTGCTGCTGCTGCGCTTATATGTCATAGTTACGACGGTGTCGCTCCTCGCCCCGGAAAAAAAAGAACAGATCTACAAGCTAACAGTTAGCTTGTAGATCTGTTCTTTTTTGGCGAACGACGCAGAACCGCCCACAACGGACCACGTACACTCCTGTGTTTGGTCCAAGTGAACAAGTGATTTTATTCAACCATTCAACCTGGAGAGGCACATTTTAACACTGTAGAAGGAAACGACCGGTAGAATTAGAATTATGTATATTAATGTAGCGACCAAGCAAAAGACCCGGCCCATAACTTGCTCCTGCAAGTGAGCTAGTTCTTTTGGCTGTTTGGATGTTATTTAAAATGTAGCTCATTTTCCAATGTTGTGTGGACCTTCTGGCTTACA
Source organism: Gymnoscopelus microlampas (assembly GCF_963454915.1). Taxonomy (NCBI): domain Eukaryota; kingdom Metazoa; phylum Chordata; class Actinopteri; order Myctophiformes; family Myctophidae; genus Gymnoscopelus; species Gymnoscopelus microlampas. The sequence continues at coordinate 46,256,203 of NC_139947.1, read as the reverse complement.
TGCTAAAATGTAAGGGGGCTAGGGCTATTTTGACGCAACATAGCTCACTTGCAAAATCACTTCGTCTATGTCACAAAATCCACAATACACCTAACTTAATAGCTTTGTGAAGTGGTCCCTTACCTCTAGCTACTGATTCGTGGACTTAGCTATACTTGATGTTTTCCTTTGACAGATGTCCACCAGGACAGTTGACCAGCATTCCTTCTTCACTTCCCAAAACAAAGGATGTCACACATCTCCATGGTAACCTTTGTTACCCCCAAAATCTAGCGTGGCCCACAGACGCATCAGTCCGATGTTGCAGTTGACCACAGTGCCACCGTGTGGTTGTAAAAAGCACAAAGTAAAAGTAAATATTTCAAGAGTGAATTACACATTTCATATATTATGCATACAAATGAGGAATTAGGACCGACACATTCATCATTCATTCCATTCGCTCCTAGCCAAAGACTGACTAAGAACTCAATCAATAGGCACGTGCACAGGATCAGAATTCAGGGTTTATTGATTACTTCACCAAATGCTTGGAAGATTACATCACAATATTATGTATAGTACAGTATATCACTTTCGTTTCTGTATCTTACATGAAAACTTTACAGTCTGTATTTCTCCATATACTGTATATATATTTATATATTCCCTAGCATTAGGGAAAAGCAGACATCCATAGTTGTGAGGGAAGGAATGCTTCTCAAAAAATATTTAAATGCACTTTAAATAATTACATACATCCTTCTTTTTAAAAAAGAGAGCAGAGCGGAATAAACTGCAAAGCGTTAATACAGGGATGTTCCAATGTTTTTTGTTGTCATAGAAGAGGGATTTGGTTTATTTACTTCTCAACTCCTTCTGTGACAGAATTCTATGGAGGACAACACTAACTGGCATCTGGATGGGTCAGAGGGAGGTTATACACTGAATGGTGTTAATACGTCAGAGAACTCTTCAACAAGGACACAAAAAGGACATGGAAAATATAAAAACGGATCCATTTGAGAACAGGAAATACCATCTTTGTTTATGTGCAGGAAACTTTCTTGCTGCAAGAGGCCGCAGTTGGAGAGACATATTTTTGAGGAGGGCTAAGGGTGACTTGTGATCCCAGAACAGAACATGGAGAGAATTCTATTTTGAATTTTCTAGTTTTTCCAACCTCAGAACAGAATTTATAGACCAGCGCAAGAGGGAATGCATGAATTCGGGCAAATATTCTTTTAAATAGTCTTTCAACCAGGCCCCTCGTGTAAACTAGCAATAATCATAAAACAAATAATCACATAAGCAACATGAAAATAAATAAGTAAAATAGTGAATCACATTAAGAGGCAATTGACAATATTTACCCATCAGCCATTTCACTCCTATGTCATATTCAGGGGATGGGGTTTCCCACCCACCCCCAAGCATGTCATAAGAGAAAAACATCCGGTATGTATATATAGTCAATATGGATCTCACTTTACAGAGCGTAACCAAGGAGCGTGAGACGTCATAGAATTGAAGCTGCACTGCAGTACAGATCACAGAGATCTGTGATAGTGTGGTCAGGGCTACAGGTCATTGTCACATGCAGCTGATTAGTCTTCAGTCTCTTTGCAGTGAGCTGGTAGCGCTTTAATGAACACAGTAGCGCAACAACAAAAAAATAAAGCTTTGATAGATCAGGGGTTCAGCTGTCACAATGTTTTAATAAGATCACCAAACTCTCAGTAAGGAGGTGAAGAAGAATTCACGATGCTTTAAGATAGTGGTCCTCAACTCCAGTCCTGGGGACCCGGAGTACTGCTGCTATTATCATTCCCGTTTTCAACTCAAAGACTACAGTATTTTAGACCCTGGACACCAGGCATATGCCTCACACAACTTGTATTGGTAGAATGATAAAATAGCAGTAATTTGGGTCCCCAGGACAGCGTGTGTCTTTTATTTTATAATTCTTTATACATATATATATATTTTAACTAGGCACAGGTGGCCAACAAGCTTTTCCATTAGGCAATGGTAAGATTCATCAAATACAACAGTATCTTTCATTTGCTTTCGCCGTTTAGATATGCATTTTTTGTTCATTAAAAAGACCCAAAACAAAAACAGAAAAAAACAAAACAAATCAACACAGAAACAAACCAACAAAATCAGGTGCAGGGGTATACAACAATATCAATAAATTATTCAATTTGTACTTCCTTTGTTGTCATTACATTTTGAGGAGAGTCAAAGGGGGTTGGGTGGTGGTAACGAGAGACGACAATCACACAGTGACGCCTGTCCCCGGTCACAGTGCTGCTCTCCCAGCAGAGGAGGAGGAGGATAGGGGTAGGATAGAAGGAAGGACAGGAACCGAAGAGACGTGAGCAGAACACTGCACTTCAAAAAAACAAAAAACAAAAAAAACTAAACAAAAAACAGAGTCCTGATCAGAAAGAGAGAGTTGCTGCTACAGAGTGTCTGTTCTCTCTGGACCTCCAATCCCCTCCGGAAACAGTTTCAGTTCGGACAAGGGCAAAGGAAGAGAGGAGTCTCCCCTCTTCTCCATCCGTTCCCCCCCCCCACACACACACATACATCCAACACACCCCCACTTGCCCTCTGTGTCCCTCCGTCCTAGGACGTGGGCGTCCGAGAATGAGCGCCATCGGGCGCGGCGATATGGAAGACGGCACCGATGCGTAGGAAGAAGCGCCTCAGCACGGCCCGCAGCTCTGGGATCAGGTCAAACTGCATCATCTCACACAGGTGGGGGTAGTAGCAGGATGCGTGGGGCTTGAACTGGGACAACGGAGGAGGATAGGGAGCAGGGAGATGGAGAGAGATGAGTGAGAGAGGAAAAGATCAGACAAGACAAAGTTAGTTAACCCCAGTCAGTGTTCAACTCTTTTAAAGCCTGTTATTCTGAAATAATGTAAACAAGGAAAACATCAGAGCTAGATCAAAAGGGGATGGGGGGTAAGTAAACTACATTCAAATTTAAATGGAGGGAGAAGTAATGGTCTTTCTTTTTCACAGCTCTGTCCATGAGACAGGAAAGACAGGAAACTGATGGGTGATACAAGAAGCAAACACAAACCAAATAATGGCCAATTATTAAATCCTTACAGACATCTTTAGGCAGGAGATAGGCATCCGAAGAACACAAAGTGAACTCGATAGGTTGCTAGGTTGCAGGTGTAGCCTCCAGGGGCGCAACAGTTAATCAATTGATTAATTGAAAATAGCATATCTACAAGCTCTTTGAGCTTGTATTTTTCAAATTTCTTTGCTATTTTCGCGCAACACAGTTGTCCGACGAAGTAATGTAAGAAAAAAAAAGTTACTTAAAAAATGCGCTTCTCGATTCGATTCATCAAAATAGGAATCTATAGAATAATCGCTAAGAAAATCGATAGTTGCAGTCCTAGTAGCCTCTCGGGGCAGACCCTGCTCTGTCCTTTACATATTGTTCTTATCAATCACTGACTCCCGTCCTCTATGGTCTCCTTCCTCTATGGTAACCAAATTTGTAGCCTGAGTGGAGGAGAGGAAATCCAGGGACTTTCCCCAACTTAGTTAGTCAAAACGCTTTGTTTTGCTTTTCTGCACTATCAGTTATATATCAACAGGACCTCTGCGAACAGGCTGGCTGGCTTCACTATCGCCATAAATAACAACGATACAATGGAGTTGAGCTGGTTGTACAGCACACTAGAATCGTGTGTGTGTGTGTGTGTGTGTGTGTGTGTGTGTGTGTGTGTGTGAGTTTGTGAATGAGTGAGAAAGTGTGCATGTGTGTCTGACAGTGTATAGCCTGATTTATACTTAGCCTGCACACCGTTGTCGCACATCGAAAAATGCAAATCGACAAGCTCAAAACGTGTTAAGACAGTCTGTGAGCTACTTTTTGTGCGCGCCACCATGCGCCACCAAGTATAAATCACGCTTAAAGACCCTGTAAAGGGAATTCAATGATCCGTTTCTAAACACAGTATACATGTTAAATATTCATGGCTGAAAACTATACATTTACTGAATTGTGGAGTAAGACTACTTGTAATTACTTGTTGTTATGATGATTATGGGCAGGGTTAAAATCATCACTTGATTACGCACTGGGGTGATACTGTAATATGTAATGACACTTTCATACTGTAATCATGATTTAAGTTCCACCACTAATAATAAATACACAGAACGCTAGTTACATAGCGGCAGCCATCTTTGTTTACACAGCATTGCAATGAACGCCTCTCGAGCTCGGTTTTATATTCCAAAAAGGGCCAACCTAACAGCTCACAAAACACTTGTAACTCAACTATTTTAACCGCAAGGCACCGTCATATGATGAAGCATAATGCGAAGCATAACTCGACGTTGAGAAGAAAAGACGGGGGTGTAGTGAAAATGAACAGCTATTACAGGTCTTACAAAAGAAAATATCAAATGAACGCCATGACACACACAACACTACACATAGTCATAACATAATCTCCTAACGCATTCCTATATTCAAATAACTAGGTTAACAACTTCACATTTCCAGTGACCCAAAGTGCATTCTGGGAAATATGCAAATATAGCCAGATTCAGCAGCCACGGTAGAGAGAAGAGACAGGAGATAGTATTTTCACTGTAAATATGTATGCTTGACTGACAGTAACAGACAACATATGTTTGTGTGTGATGCTCCCAGTGGTTGACATAAAGTACCTTGTGGTCAGGCAGTCGTAGTGTCCTGGTGAGCAGCAGCATCAACAGACTGGTCCAGGCCTCTCTGTGGCTCTCTGACGTCAGGCCGATGAAGTATGCCAGAGCTTCGCTACACACCCTGAGGCACAATACACAGGAAGGGGTAGATTACCAACCACTTGAACCCTAGCATCCCTATTCTGTGGCAAGCAATCGGCAAAAGGATCTACAAGCTCACTACAGGTTGCAATGTGACGTGTTGTGAGTTTGTAGATCGGCTATTTTCAAAGAAGAGATTTGGTGTATAGGGAAAAACGAGGGGGCCATGGATATTGCCGTAGGGCAGAGATTGGGGGCAAGTCCCTGCGACATGCTGGCGTCATGTCCAGGGGGATATACAGTACATGTGCAATGGGCCGCCTCACGCTACAGACACCGGAGATAGGCTCCTGCCCCATGGCTCAGGAACCGTTGGTTCCCGAGGTTACTTGTTTAACTATGAGTTAGTACTTAATTAGCACAACAATACAATACACAGATAACAGAGATGGGCGAAAATATCAATAATCAAAAAGTGCTTTGGTTTTTTGTCTCCGCCAGGCCGAAGGCAAAAAATAGAAATGATATTACTCGTACATATTTTATCCATACATCACGCAAATCGGTACAGAGTATCTCTATAGTCATGTGATCAAGACGGATCTGTCCGATTTTTCATATTCCATCCTGATTGACTAACATTGGCTTCAATTGTTTGCAGGATTGGTCCGTTTTGAACAAAATGCTTCAAATCATGAACACCGTATGCGCTTTCAGAGAATCTTTGTACGCACATTCCCACTAGGCTGAGGAAGAAATGCCAACCTTTTCACATTGGCTTATTATAGTGCCACCAGGAAGCCACAACAACCTTTTCACATTGGCTTATTATAGTGCCACCAGGAGGCCACAATAACCTACCTGACCTGGCGGAGACCTGTGCGCCGAGGAACACTTTTTCTAGTTTGTTATGCTTTTCATTGCTTTGTCTACACCTCATTTGTAGCACTTGATAATTCCCCTTTCATCTGGTTAAGGAAATACAGTCTGCCTACATAAGTTCAAATAGGTGCTGATGCATCACCACCACTAATGACAGGTGTCACTCACAGCAGCAGGCGTGTCTGTATGTCAGGCCATGAGGCCTGCAGCTGGGTGTCAGAGTACATCCGGAACAGGATTCTCAGACTGCATGCAAGACTGCTAGTCTCTTGCTTCAGCAGGTTGGGCTTTGACTTCCCTTTGAACCCTGTGGGAGAGGGGGAGGGAGAGAGAGGGGGAGGGAGAGAGAGGGAGAGAGGGAGAGAGGGAGAGATGTTCAAAGAGATACAGGAAGAATCAGCAACAGGCAAACACAGAGCCTATGACATGCCTGGAAAAAACAGGACAAGACTATTTTAGCTACAGTGTAGGTCACCCAGCATGGGGTGTTCCAGAAGCTTCCACACTGTGTGACACAAGTAGATTCATACAGAATCATCATTTGTAATTCTAGTCAAGGCAAGTTAAGCTGGTTCAGACATCTAATACGGATGCTTCCTGCGCATCTATCTCTCTAGGGAGGTCCTTGGGGCATGTCAAGCTGGGAGAAGGCTATGGGACAGACCAAGTACCAGATGGGGGGGATTGTATCTCCACACTGGCCTTGTAACGACTACAGGATCCCCTAGTATGTAGTAGCAAATGTGGCCCGGAAAAGTCTGAAACTGTGCTGGAACCCCCACAAATCTGGATAAGCTGATGAAGATGAATGGATTGATGGATGGATGGCTCATTTGGAATTCTTGTCAAGTCATTCAGTTGAAGTTGATTTTTGTTAACCACTTATGCCAGATTTATACTTCGTTGTATGCCGGTAAAACGTGGTGACAACAGTCAATCTACAGCTCACAACGGGCCGAGATGCACTTGTAAATTTGCTATTTTCCACAAAAAAATAAAATAAATTAAAATGAAAGTGGTTTTAAAAAAAATATTTAAAAAAAGGTATAAACAGTATTTATGAAATCAACAAACTTAAACAGCCTAATTCGAGAATGAATCGAGTTACAAATCCAATAGGTAGAAAAGGATAGTGGATTTGTCCTGGAAAGGAGAACATTACTATTTTAGCCAGAAACCGCATCATACACATGGAAAGGTTTCTGACACATTCTGCATTACATGTGACATGCTAGAAACCCCATTTATGTCCTGTTTGAACGATAAGCAAATACAGTAGTATTTACAAATACAGTGTATACATTAAAGTTTTTGCACTCATTAAAAGCCACACAGTTAATAATATTAATAGAATTAAAATCACACCCAGTGTGAAGTGAGCGGTGTTATTTAGAAACAACAGTGGTCATCACAGTGATGGAAGCTCACTTTAAAAAAAGATTTTTTGAAGTGCGTGGTGACTTTTATAGGTTATTATTTCATAATGCGTTTCGCTAGCCAATCAAAGCAAAGGGTCTGAATAGAGTCAGCCAATCACGGTACGGTGAAAAGGGTGTGAATAGATTCAGCCAATCACAGTACAGGGAAAGACAAATTCCCAACCCCACTTATAGGAGCGGTTACACCGCTCAAAAACTCACTCTCGAGGAGACACTAAAGTTTATCCAGGGAACCAAAATAAAGCCTTTGACGTTTTTTACAGAATGGCTATGTATCAATAAGGGCGAGGCTCGCCAGCAACACCTGCCATGCTGTCAGCCAACTCCCTCCTAACACTGTCAGGAAATCCCTGTGGGACTACCATTTTTTTCACTGGAGCAGTGCCTCATTGAAAGTCATATTAATCTATGTATTTAAGTTTTGATCAAAAGCTAATTTCTCATTGTCTTTGTGAATAAATAAGGCTATGAGAATGTGATAAACAAATTATCACCCAGCATTCATCATGGCCCACGTTATCCAACCTCAGCCCAGCTGCATCAGCCCAAGCTGTACACAATGACATATAACTGGGTGATGCAAGGAATAAGGATGCTATGGATGCTATGGATGCTATGCATTACATATGCTAAAATGCTTAAAGATTTACAAATGGATAAAGGATGGTTTTGTGTTTACCTGCCCTCCAGAGTGCCGTTCTCTGCTCATTGTTGGAGTTGAAGTCCTTGGCGAAGGTGTGTGACTCTAGCAGACAGTCGAGCAGCTTGAAGAGGTGCTCGGAGGCCATTTGTCTGTACATGCCCTGGTCTGACCCTGGCTCCACTGCCTCCACCTCAGTCTCCTCCAGAGCATCCCTCTGACAGGAGGAAAGCGGATGCCCTTTAATCAAAACCTCACCCAAGTACGATCTCGTTCATGTGTTAAAAGTGAAATAGGGTGTGCACTGGTTTGATGTTTCAGGTGTAAGTGCCTCTTGTCACTGCCATTTCACTGAATTAGGTCCAAAGCACTTTTTGAAGCCTCAAACAGTGCAAATGCATAATAAATGCTAACCACAACTGAGCTGCAACAAGATGACATTTATAAAAGGTTTAATTCTCCTGCACCTTATCAAGAGTGAACTCCAATGAACTTTGCTGGTCGAAACGAGCACGGCGCCTCACTTATCATACCACAGTTAGTTACGACCTTGCATTGTAATTGGCTGAGAGGCACTCTAATGCCTCTCGATATAACACTGCGAACACATCCACCTTATTTACCTTACTGTAGCCTAGCAACAACCGGCAACAGCGGGCATGAACAAAGTCGTTTTCATTTTCTAATCATAAATATTAATAATTAAACTGAATAATGAACTGAAAGCATTAATACACTCAAGGTCGTGCTATAACATGATATATTGGAATTAGTGTACAAAGCCAGTATCTTGTGGTATCAAGCAAATTCGTGGAATCGACATTTTCAGCTTTCAAACACAAGAAAGTGAAAAAGAACCACTGCAGTAATTAACCACTTTAACCCTAGCCCCCCCCGTGTTCTGGGGGAACACTTGGCAGAAATAGCCGACCTATAAACTCACAACACGTCACAACTGTAACGTGAAATGGTGATGTAAAATCCTTAAGTCTACTGGTATGGTATAGGCGCTGTGACCAACCTGTGCGGCAGCCATGTTCTCTGCATCTTCCTTCTTGCTGGTAGCTGGGAAGAACACAATGTTGTCTATGGTCTGTATTAGCTCCAGCTGTACCACACACTTTATCAATAGCCCTGCAAACAGCTTCTGGTCTGACACCCCTGCAACACACAAAAATGCAAGCACATTGAGATGATATTAATACAAATAAATAAATAAACACCATTTAAAAATATGTTCCGTATTCAGTTTTTATGTTTTAGATTGTTTGTACATGTTTTCAAAGCTCAGATTCAAGCACATTTCATGCACCCTCAACGAGCCTTCCCACAGCTTACACTTCTATTTAGAAACATGACGTTAAGGCATGTTGGATTAGGCCATGTTTTGTGAGAGCACCGCAAACTGACTATAATATAGTGACTGGTATTATCAGTTACTTGCACAAATTTAAGGAATTCAAGCTTTTTCTGGCATGTTATTCGAAATTCAAGCATATTCAGAACTTAAAGCTGCAATGATAAATGTAATTTCTGACCATTCATTGTCAACAAGTAGACTCCAAAAGAAGACAATGTTCAGTAACAGCGTGGGCTCCCAGACCAATATTTATTTATTGATAGCAAGTTACTAGGTGTGCAGTTCAAGAACATAGCTGCACAAATCACAATGCAGTGTTCAGTGTGTGTGTGTGTGTGTGTGTGTGTGTGTGTGTGTGTGTAAGCATCTGTACTTGTACATCCTGCATATACTCACTAGTGTTGGACTTGCCCTTCCAGGTGTCATCACTGGACATCTGACTGTGTCCTCTCTCAGAGAGAGCTCTGTCATAGCTGCTCTGTGATTGAGTGTCAAAGTCAATATCCTGAAAACAGAGACAGAGAAAATATGGACATTAATTTGCTGATAGGGGTGTTATGATAAGACTATTGTCTGTGTGTAGGTGTGTGTATTCCTTATCAGCTGTTATTGTCATATCTAAAGGGCAATCGTGCAACTAACTGTGATGTATTGTGCTGGTTGAAGTAAATCAGTATTTCAAAAATGCACATTTAGATCTTCTAAATCAGAACATATTACTTTGGTCAAAACCAAAATCTAGTGTATGACTTTTCACTTCCTCACTAGAAACCATCGGTAAATGTGCTCTCTTTCCAATATGACAGATGTCATAACAGATCTATTAGTTTGAATACAATTCTGCATTTACTGGAAAAATCACCATATACTGCAAACCACGTGGGGAAGTTTCTGCTTAACTAGTTAATGTTTAGATTGTGTTTGTTTATTTTACCGTATGCTTGCCATCACCAGATTCCTCTTCCTGACCGGCCGGTCTCCATGTCAACAAGCTGATGTGAAAAGCAAACAAAGCAGCCAGATCAGGGGTCACGTGATGTGACAAATTATATCCTGTCAGAGATGCTAGGCACAATCGTGGTAAGTACCTAAGATCTGATTCAATAAGTAGTCATTCTGAGCTTCACTGTAACTGTTATCTTTCCCAGATTATTGTGTTTCACTGTGTACATATGTTATTAGTGTCACACCCCACATATGTGGCAAATGTTTACCACAGGTGGTAAATCCCTATCTAAATATCAGCGGTGAACTACTAAGATGATTTGCAAACAAGAATTTAAGTGTTCCGTTCACATACTTCACGTCTTCTATTCTGTAAAATTCTGAATCAGTTCTCTCTTTATACACATTTGTTTGGTCACATCAAATACAGCATGCACATGATTAAGTGCCAATAACAAGGATGACAAGGACTATTTACAGCTTTACAGGATGTAAAGCTGTAAATAGTAATATTTTATCTAATGGCGTTGTTAGTTTTTGGTTGAATAGGATATTCAACCAAAAACTAACAACGCCATTAGAAAAAATATATTTTTTTAAGTACACAGTAAATACTGTGTACTAACAAATACAGTAAATACTGTATGTGTAACTCCAAGAGTGTACAATTGAAACCAAATGGTCCCTTACAGGTTTATCTGGTTTCATTTGTTCACTCTCCGAGTCAACTTAAGAGTAAGGTGGTGACTGTCAAACAATAAAAACAATGCTAAATGACTGTCTCTGATACTGAGCTGAGAACTAACCAGTGAACAGACTTTAAATGACATTGTTATTATGTTACTGGGGGACGTACGCATGAGGGCTGGTGTTCTGGAAGATCTCCAGCATACATGAGCAGGTGACGTTCCACACCTCTGGGCTGAACTTCTCCCCATTGAGAATAACCAGGTTTTCCAGACAGTTGGTGCCCGAGCGCGCCAGCTGCTCATTGTCTGTACAGCAGGGCGGTACAGTACACGGTATGTCAACAAACATGGAACTTCAGATAACCTGTGTCCTGTGTCTAGACAACTACTGTGATTGTGTATTGAACTGTCTTGCAAGAACATTTTTGCACAATTATTTTTTTTCTGTAATTAATACAATAAAATACAATACAAATAAATCATACTGTTCAAGATTTCCTCAGAATGCATAGATCAGATCTTCTCCCATAGGAAACAAACTATTTCGTGGCAAGAGATTCTAAATTGAGCAATTAGCAGCTTATAAATGTCTGTAGTTAATTAACTAATTTGTCACATTAATTACCACTATCGAACAATATTCTTTAAAACACAATGGCCACATCTGTTAGATCTCCACCTTAAAATATTATTCAATTTGATCTCTATACATCACATAAAATGAGGTATAGAAAACAACAACATAGAAATAGTGGCACTCCAAAAATACTTTGGCTCAGCCTGTTGCAACATAATTAAATGAATGTGCATTTGACCCAAAGTGTTGCATTTGTACTTTCTGCAGTGCTGCCATTTCCAATTTCTTTGGAAGTTTTCTATACTGACTGTAGCCGAGCACCCACTAGACAAGGAGGCATTTAGAGGAAGTCCACCTGCTCCACATCCAGTATATGAAGTATCCAGGTAGAAGAGGGTACTCACCTTGTCTGACACACCACTGTAGCTGCGTGAAGATGTCAGCAAGCAGTACCTCGCTGAGAGGCTCGTAGAACTGGGTGAACACGTCACAGATGGCGTACAGCGCGTGGTTACATGTTGTTGTCATCCACTCCGTTTTCTGAACACCAATCAAACGCAAACAGATGTGACTCAAAGCCTGCCGTTGTCGGTTTCGCCAATTCAATTGTGTACAAAATGAATTAAATTACTGTCACATTCCCCCTTTTAAATACTGTGTGTTTATGCCTTCTACTGGCTGTGTGTATCCAACACTAGACAAGCCCAGTTCAGCCTGACTGTGCACAGAGCTCGCCAACTTCCCTCTTCTTTGTGATCTAATCTCTGATCTGTTGTAGCTGGCAGTACTGGTAAACTGGAAGATGAGACGTTGTTTCTTTTTAATCAAATATTACATTTTGATTTATGTGTGTATCTGCCTACAATACCAACTATGAAGTATCAAAAAGCACTTTCTGCACTTTCTACAAGAGCACAAGAGTGAGGCTGCAATGTTAGTTACATAATATATGTAGATTTATAGAGGCAACAGGATATGAAAAGGAGACTACAGAAGTTAAACAATTTACTGACACTATTGGGAAAATAAATAAATTCGACCACTGTCTCCGTTCTGTCTGTTATAAAAGCTTGGCAACTTTCAGTCCAGTTACATTAAAGGCTATTTAGTTGAATGAACTCAGTAAAATACGAAATGCCTGAACATTGCTGGCTGAGGGATGATGTAGACGTAAACATTTGTGTGTTAATTTTGTCAGGAGAGAAAGGAAATGGGATACCTGGCAAAAGGTTGGCTGTCTTCAGCAGAAATCATGTCTGTATGTTTTCATGTCTTTAGTGCCGGAATTTCCCCAGCGGGATCAATAAAAGGTCATATCTTATAATATCTTATCTTATCATACATGCACGTTTCAACAATGTTGAGTCAGTCAGTCAGTTACATACTGACACTGACCATTATAGGCCACCACACCCCCACCCAGGGTCCAGCTAAAATATATATCTTTTTTGGGGGGGGTTCAATTAATTTTGACAGCTGATGCGACATCTCACCTCTGTCTGCTGCTCAGGCAGCTTCATGTTATCAAAAATTCGGAAGACAATTCTGAAGAGGTCGTGCCACCAGTGCTTCTCAAATGTGTGTCCGTAACTCTTCATGATCTCAAACATGACCGTCAGTCCCCTGTCAAAAAAACACAGGCAAACATTCAGGCATCAGAGTAGGTTGTATCGTGGCTCCCAACAACTGCCCAGATGGAGACAGAATATGTAAGATAGATGTAGACTTACTTGACTGCACTGGAGCACTGCAGCATTGACTCCAGGACCCCACCTTTGCTATACTAAGTGATACTAGATATTGTGTTTCCAAGCAAGAGAGCAGTCAACCATCAAAACTAGCTCACACTATTAGTTTGTTTTCCTCTCGGTACTCTTAAAAGCCTATTTCTGATACATATCGGCTGATTTGGAAATTTGTAGTCATCAAATAATATTTTCCCAGTGTTCTGGATCAGGTAACCAAAACAGGTGGAAGAGAACCCAAATTCTGGTGGTGAAATCACATTGTATTAAACAGCCAATGCCGGAAGTGATGCTCACAGTTGCCGGGACACGGGTAATTATAGAGAACAATGTCTGAAAGCATCAATTAGTACTATTGTTAGCTTCAGGTCCTCCCTAAAGGGCTTTCTGAATAACAGCTGGTCCTGATTTGTATTTTTGTTTAAATGTAAATGTACTTCATATTGCTTTTTATTTTATGCCCCCACTTGTCTCATTGTCAATAGGACCACAATGGAAATAAGCTCCAACACCTTTTTGTTTTATCCTTTTGATCACTATGTGCATCCTGAATGTGTTGTACACTGCAGTGCATTGTGCTATGGTCCTACCTGGTTCTGACATCCAGCTTGCAGCGGTTGATGATGCAGGAGAGCTCAAACAGGATGGGGAACCAGCCTCGAACCCACACACGGTCACCGGGGGCCACATTCATGTCATCACTGGTGTACTCTCTCAGAGCCTGGACAGGGTGAAAAAATGTAAAAGTGCTTGGTGGAATAAAACTGTCTAGGTGGATTTACTATGTTGCATAACACCTTGTATATAAAATCACACAGGAGGATCTATGTCAGTATCATCATCATTGGTGCAGTGGCATCCAAACTGAACGTTATGTACAGTACCCTGCTTATTAGTTGCCCATCGTCTCTCCCTTTTAGAATATTTACATTTTAAATGTATGGCGATTTGTATTAAACAGCCTTGATGATCCTTTCTGTGACAGATTGTAAATAAGACAGGTAAAGTTGGTAAACAAACATCCTCATGTTTTTGTGAGCTTCTTGCTAAAATAATTCAGTATTCTATAACCTGGCAAGTCCCCATGACATGTAGATCTGTTGTCAACTCTACGGAGTTGCATTGTGTGGGCGGTTTATGTGGACACGAGTCCCTTCAAAAACATGTATAAAACTGGCTCTAATGGACTATACTGGCTTTCTTTTTTGTTTTCTATTAGGCAAAAGTACCTGGTACTTTTTTAGTTATCATCGCCATTGAGGTTCCAAGTGAGAGCTCGTGATACCAACAGATGACATGAAAACAGTGCAGAATCGTCACTGTTGCGTAATTGTGTCAGACTACCCTATAACTGCATGGAAGCTCCCAAATACTGTTGACAAACTTTTAAATTAGGCGGTGTAAATGTGACATGAATCATTTCTGAGCAACTGTGTTTCTTGCCAAAAATCAGAAATCAGAAACAGTTTTTTGTTGAAATGTACAGGTGAAATAGACCGCAATAGCGTTAGCATTGTTTCGCATGCCCCTTTCTACAGAGTCACACACTATACTGTAAAACTTTGTTGAAAATAGCCGAACTACAAGCTCATAAGGCGCTGCATTGCGACACGTTTTTTTCGCAGAATGTTCCCCCCAGAATAGGGATGCTAGGGTTCATGCTTAAGGACCAGGAAGTCACAAATCAACATTTGGTGTGTGGCGCTCTGCAACGGCTCCTACCTGTGGCCTCTCTGAGACGTATTTAGCACAGTGGCGTATGAGCCTGATGGCCTCCATGCTGGTGTCAGGGAAAGCAGCGTTGCACACAAACTCTGACAGACACTTCACTGCATCCTGGAACGAGTCGATGGCAGCTGCAAAGTGCTGCTGGAAGGTGTTCACTGAGGGAGGGAAGGAGGGATGGAGAGATAGGCAACAAAAGACAAAACATGATCATGCTGTTCTTAAATCAGTCAAACCATAGATACTATGGAAAAGGAAAAGCAAGAAATACATGTCAATTTTAACCACTTTCAACCTGGTGTCAATGTAGGCGAAAATTATATGTAAATATATTATTTTTGTTTATTTGTCAATACAAAATTTTGATTGGCTATTTTCAAATAGCCAAAGTAGGGCTTAAGTGGTTAACATGGATTCAAATCATCCTCAAGTACCAAGTACAGTTGCAACTCAGGTCTGTTTCACTAAGAATAGAGGGTTTAAGTGGTTATGGAAGTTTGGGGAACTCCACATGCGTGTTAACTGACAACATCTAATATAACAACATCTAATATAACTTGGTGTCCGGTTGAAGCTCACGCATTGTTTGTTCCTGCGGATAAGAGACTCCACTACAAACACTTACTCACTCTACCTCCACACCTGGTGTTTACAGTTTGATCCATCAGGATAAACAGCCCCTGGGAAACAGCTGCTGTTAATACTCACTGACTATGAGGCCTGTGGTCTGGAAGGCCAGCTCCACTATGGTCTCGTCATGGTCGGACGCTGCCTGGTGGAACACTGAGAAGATGTTCTTCCAGCCTGAGCGGATGTTGGCTGCCTGGGAGTTCACCATCTGGGCCACACACCTGATCACCATGTCTCTGATAGTAGGAGATCTGGATGGGAGGGCAGAAAGTGTGTGTCATATGAGTGCATGCACGCAGTGTGCATCATTTGGGAATTTGTGGAACATAGAACATATAACCAATTTGGTCAATTTTGTGAGTTTAAGGTAGAGATGGGATACCTGACCTAAACCCGTCGGTACGTGATGGGCCGGGCTCGGGTCAGACGCATATCGATAATTAATGGTCGGGTTCAAGTCGGGGTCGGGTAATACGTGGTCGGTCTCGGGACGGGTTCAGACAGAAAACAATCGGCCCGGACCCAGTTCTAGTTTAAGGTGCATGATTCCACCACCGTTTTCAACATCTTAGTCAAAACCACTTTTGACTCAACATCATCCATTTTCTGACATGCCATCCTCCAGTAAAAGGGATTTGCCATCATACTCCCCAGTATTTCACTGCCTATGTGTTTTACCATATAAAGCCATATATACCATATATTTAAATCTAGGAGAATTATATTGTGACCGATTTTTAAAGCCTTGCATCTTGGTACCTGTTCTTCTTCATGATGTGTTCAAATGGCCGGAGGAAGTCCTTCTGGAAGCGGAAGTTGGCCAGCTCTCCTTTCTCCAGAAACTTCATGGACAGCTGCCTCAGAGAGTCCACCGCAAAGATGGCTACGTCCTCATTAGGGTTGCAGCCCACCTACACGGAAGAAGTATGCATCAAGGATCAGGGGGGAAAAATTTGGATCAATTGTTTCTGGTAAAAAACATACATTGTAGTCTGGGCCTCTAGTTACAGATGAAAATATACTTTATCTTATTTATTTTTACGTTTATCTTCTGTATCATGTACTGGGTCAGTACCTGACAGCTGCTGAACTGACCTTGTTAAAGTGGTCTCCTATGACCTGCCAGATCCTGGACCACTGCAGCCTGATGCGGTTCATGTTGTAGTAGGATATCTCCACTATCTTCTGCAGGCTGAACATCCTGGGTTGATGGGCTGAGGCCAGCTCATCCATGGAGACCGCACACAACCACCGCACAAAGTCCACTGAAAGAAATTACAGCAGATGAATGTCAGCTGTCTGCCAGTAAACACACACACACACACACACACACACACGGAAATAAAAACAACTCACGTTCACCAGAATTCAAAGTCTGTTACACAAGCATGGTTCAGCAACACAGGTTGTGAATAGAAACAAACAGAGATAAAACTGTAAACTTACCAATTGCGTTTCCATCTAGCCTTGTGGAGCCCGTGAAGATCCTGCAACAAACAAATACCAGGTTTACAATTTGTAAAACACAGATGTTACCAAAATCATATCTATTTAGCTTACTGTACCCTTAATAACTGCATGTAGAGAATGAACAAATTAGCAACTTAAAAAATATATCATAAATCATATATAAAGATTGAAATTGTACATAACACTGTATTGATCCTAAATGACAGTGTCTGTTGTTACAGCAGCCAGTAAGAGGGAATAAACAAAAGAAGGAATAAAATCGCTATAATCCATAAAGAATACTCTTGCTGTACATAGACAAGGGTATTTCATGCAGCATAGAGATCTTATCCATGACGCTCATAGATTACAAGCGTAGTTACAGTATATATCTTTATAACATACATGACATATTTATATTGTGCTATGACACTTTCCAAGAACCTACAGTGATGATTTATAAGTGATTATGATCTTCTATAAACACGGGCTTCAGATAATACATAATTTATGTTATGTGTATCACCTGTCCACGGCAACAACTACACTTTGAGAGCTGGTCTCCCCCACAGACTCCTGGATTTGTGCCATCTGTTTCCTCTCCTGTCCTCCCACCAGGGTGCCTAGCAACAACACGCATTTAACACACGGCTGCATGGCATAGACCAAACACATGCATTACTGTCAAATACAGAATCAAACAAGATTAGGCAGTGTGTCAATACGTGCGTGCAATCTTGTTTCTATCACTGAATACTCCTGAGACAGAGACAAATGGGAAAACGGTACATACATTTTGTCACTTTGGAGAAGGCCTACTATGGATAGGGTATTCATATTCATGCTGTCCCTATTTGAGCAAATTTCAAAAAAGTCATTTTTTTTACGTCTTCTTATCTTCTTTATAATATTGGCTTATGGGAGGACCGGCCAGCATATATGGTGATATGACCGCCTCACACTCATATCACCATGACTCAGCCATAACCATATAAGGAGTTCCCAATGCAGCTACGCCCAAATATGGAGTGGGTTGTCTAATCTCAATGTGTCGTCATTGCAACAAGCGCAATCAGTCAGCTCCATATATGCCATATATGGGCACAAAAGGGGGGCATGCCCATATATGGGCATAAACTGATGACATTAACGATCTCCATATAGGGGCATAAAAGGGAAAAGGACTGACAGATACAGAGATCACCATATATGGGCATATTGGTCGGATCGGCGGTGCGATGTAGGTGTGCCGGCCGCATAGCGGCCCAAACTGTAGATGTGCACCTCTAGTTTTCAAAAATTGCGGAGATAGCAGATCTATAATAAGACCCATTGTGAGCTTCTAGATCAGCTATTTTCACTACATTTGTCATACGACAAAGTATAGAGGGTTGTATTAGATTACATGTGAGGTAATCAAACAGGATGACATAAAAGAAAAGAGGAGCGACCCTTCAGAGTGTGTGTGTGTGTGTGTGTGTGTGTGTGTGTGTGTACTGTACTATACTGTACATGCTGCTTACCCAGTCCCAGGGGCATGAATTCCTCTGTTCCAGAGGGGAATCCCTTGATGCTACCCTCCCTTTCTCGGACCACCCCTGAAATGTAGCGAGTCTTCACCCCTGTGCCGATTAACTGGGCGAGCTCCAGCTGACTGATGCACCTCAAAATCTATGAACAGACCCACACAGAATCAGTCAACACTGCTAAAAGGCTTCAAAGGACAGAGGTTACCACAACGGGTTCTATACAGGGATATGACAGGACTAATCTTACTTTGAAATTACACTTTGAAAATGTACATTAAATAAACAAGTAGCCGATGCGACGCATTGTGAGCTTGTAGATCGCTTATTTTTTTCCTATAGTGATACGCCTAAAATAGGGACATCATGGTTAAGGAACAACTGGTGGTTAAGAACAACTATTCGACTATATCCACACTGTATCTTGGTGGCTGGAGTGTCAAGTGCATGAGAGATTAAATAGGCAGTGTTCTGTGCTTCTCTAGAGTGAGTCTGGCATAAATACGGCCACCGCGACCCGGCCCCAGATAAGTGGAAGAAAATGGACGGATAGATGGACGAATGGACGGATGGATAGGCTCTCAAGCCACCCCGCACATCACAACAAGCAGGCTAGCCCCATTTCATTCATAGAGACTTGCCTCATGCCAGGAGTTTCCCAAGTAGTTGCCGTCAGTGTGGGCCACAGTAATGAGGGTCTTGATGGTGTCGATGTTCTTCTGTTTCATCTCTGTGATGCTAGAACTGGCTGTCAGGAGGGTGAACCTGGCAAGGGCCTGAACGTATGCATCACGCTCCAACTACAGAGGGGAAGGACAACATAATTGCATTGTCGAGCCGTTTTGTGAGAATAAAGAAGAACTGTCACGCAGTTGGATTGTTAAAGATCCCATGACATGACCAGAAGTCATCATATTTCATTCTAAATGTCACATGGTTTCTATGAAAACAGTCAGCTAGGGCTGAACATATCACAGATATTGATACGGCAGCGCCTTTAGAGATTCTTGGCAGATGATGTTTACAAGTGTCAATTCAATCAAATATTCAAGTGGCCACTTTTACAAGTACAAGTCAAATGGCACTGCATATATCAAGTGTATGTGTATGTATCAAGTGTCCAGTGTTTGGACGTGACACTAAAATCAAAATAATGTTCATTCATGCATGCAGGCGAGAGAACAGATTAAGTACGGGTCAGCAGTGAGTACAGGTGGTGATCGGACCTGCATATGGAAGATGCAGGAGATCCTGATGGCACAGCGGATGCCCTCCAGACACAGGGAGGCCACCTCTGGGTCGTCACAGTCCTGAAGCCCCACACTGAACGCTGCCAGCAGGGGAGTCCATGCCAGCTGGAACACACGTAGAAACAAACATTAGGCAAGCTTTTCTTTCCATTATTATAGGCCCGTACTGTCGCATCAAAACTTGAATGTCACGTGAAAATGCACCTCCTCTGCAATCCCATTTTGCATCCGCATTTGTAAATATATGGTTTAAAAAGGTTTGAAAAGTAGTTAAACAGGAATACCAATTAGCAGTTGAAAGTAAGTCACTCATAAAAGGCCAAACAATTTAGTCTTATAATTTAAACCTGATTTATAATTTGTCGTACTATGGTGTCGTGTGGCGAAAATAGCCAATCTACAAGCTCACAACGCGTTGCATTGCAATGAATTGTGTGCTTGTAGATCTTATAATTTTCCAGGGCTGCCAGGTTGAAAGTGGTTACAGTAAGCACACCTGCCAGGAATCAATTCACCTAAATCCCTCAAGTCAAACACTCCTGTCACACCTTGTTGTTCCTTGAAGGCTATACCATGGGTTTTCAACTGATTATGAACCAGGGACCACCACCCTGACTGAGAATCAACCTGGGGACCACTGTTGTGTTGGGAGGGGGGATATGGGTGTGGTGTGGGGAAAAAAGCTTGAAATTAAATAATTTAATTAATTTAATTTCTTAATTCGAAGTGAATTAAATCAAGCCCTTAACAGTCATTATTTAACTGAGATATGCTAGCGGTCTAGCCTGGTAAACCCTCCCTCCGGAAATCTCATTTCAATTCGATTTCAGAAAGGAGTCTGGTCTGAAACGCCTTTCTCCAATAATCGCTCTGCTCGCCGAGCCGACGAGCCTATCAGCGTCGTCGCTCATTGTTCTGTGATTGACAGCGACAGTTGGCCAATCAGGTGGCGAGTTCGAGTGAGCCCGAATGAACCCGAGTGCAGCCTGAGAGCCGCCGAAAAAAGACGAACGGCAGCCATTGTTGTTTGTGCGAGTGCCTTCACTTCTTACTTTCAGTTTTATAACGCTTTCAAACTTCTTTTTTGAGGCACGGAATTTACTTATAAGATATCGTTTGGATAGAATTTAGTTGTTTAACTTCATATATGTGGTCAATTAATCATGACAGAGCCTATTTAAAAATATAAATTTAGAGAACCGGCAGGGGCGGGGAGTGACACGCATGTATCCCAATAAGGCAACCTATTTTCGGCATGGCCGTCCCAAAAGTCCCGTTGCGTCACATAGTCTGGAGCTCGTCAAATTGAACTGCTCATTGGCTGAAGGGGAAAAACGATCATTGGTTGAAGGGGTTGTCAGTCAACGGTATTACTCCCGCCCAACTCCAGCCCACAGCGATTATTGCAGAAAGGCGTTTCAGACCAGACTCCTTTCTGAAATCGAATTGAAATGAGATTTCCGGAGGGAGGGTTTACCAGGCTACTAGCGGTCCAGAGCTCAGAAAAGATTTTGCAATTGATATGGGCACATTTCCTACTAATGATGACTCAACCAGGTAAACCGGTACAGTTTCCCTTGAAATTCTAACTCCCATTTCTGTGGAAGTTCTTGACATCCGACTTCCAAGTAACTGACAACATTGATGCGTCATCATACATCATACTTCGTAGTTTATCGACTACTAGTTTCTCAACTAGTGGTCGATAAAATAAAATACAAATCCTTCACTTTCCTACATTACTAAATGCATGGTCAGACCACATGCAATACCTTCACGGACCACCAGTGGTCCACGGACCACCAGTTGAAAACCCATGGGCTATACAATATATAGGTGCTGTTACCTTAAACATGGGTCTAACGTGCTCCAGGTGAGTAGCGCTGAAGAAAGGGGACTGTGCGTGGCTCACAGCCTCCATCAGAGCCTTGGCTGTCTTGGCCATCTGTTCCATCTCCAGGTTATACAGTAGACGACGCTGCTTCTCACTAGCTACATCTGACAGGGAAGGAAACACGGTTCCTGTTATTTTGAACAGATAAATGCTAGCTGATTGTGTTGGTCTGTCATGTCAGTGCTGAAAACTATAAATGTAAATAGTCACTGTGTTGTGATGTACTGCATTTTGAATCATGGACTTTATACTGATCTATATGATATTCATGAGTTAATATCATATTATAAGTGAATTACAAGTATTAAAAAAACAATATTAAGGGGCATCTGGTGGCTCAGCCAGTTAACGCAAAGATCAAATGCTCCATGCGAGTTGCAAGGACCAGAGTTTTTAATTAGACTTCGGTCATGTCTTGCATGTTTATCCTGTAGCCTACGGGGACCGCAACTACAGATCCTGTAACCCGTGGCGAAAATGCTAATAAACAGCGTAAATTTGGTAAAAGTTGGAAGAAGAATTGGCTTCCTCACTCCCTGCATGTCAATTGTCAGTGCCCATGTGCAATCGATTGGTCAACCCACTGAGGAGATAAACACATGAGGACGGACTGACAGACGTTTGTTCATTTAATAGTAGGACGTTCCCTTTCTGTTCATCGCCAGGTCGATCCATTCAATAAATGGACCCTTATGGGTCTATTTTAACACTCACAGAGATAGGGGATTTTGCTGTGCATCCAGGTACTCACTCTGCTTGCTGGACTTGGGTGTGATAGAGTACTCCTTGCTCTCCTTCATGGCGATCTTCTTGCCGGCGATCTCGTCATATATAGAAGACAAGTACTCCTCTGGCAGGTCCTTGCTGTCGTTGATGCCCCTGTTCATCTTGATGTACTGCTCTTTGGTCATCTTGTTCTTCACCTGCAGGGGAGGAGGAGGGAAGGTAAGAGAGAATATATATGCGGTCTATATGTACATTCTAAATCATGGTTTTCTAAGTGGAGTCCTTGATAGTTAGGAACCAAATGGATGGCGATGACGATGGCTGTGGGATGGACGAACTGAGGCATCAAAGCTAATGCGACAGTCCTTACCTGAGGACTATGCAGGTCTGTGGTCAGCATGATGATGGAGTACGCCAGGACATAAGCGGTGTCTGCACTGGCAAACAGAGTCTGTCTATAAGAGAGAAAGCAAGCAAGCACGCATGCACGAGTGTTAACAGTAGGACAGTGGACAGTGTATCATCTTTAGCTTGTTGACTCTGATATCTATACTATCTTCTATACTAATATTAAGACCCAACCAAAGCAACATTATCTGCATCGCTACATCTTTCAACATTTCCTCTAGTCTTACAGTGTACATTTTGTCTATTGAATACAATTGCTAACACACAGCACAGTAAAGTAAAGTCTGGGCTTGTCTTACCCCTGGTTGCACTCAAGGTATCGTGCAGCGAACTTCTCCATGAGCCTGTCAATCTTCTGGGCCTCTCCAGGCAGCCTGAACCCCTCCAGGAAGGCCCTGAGTGCAGAGACAAAGTCCCGACCACAGAAGTCCAGCTGGTCCACATAGCAGTACATCACCTCAATGTTGAACTTGATGTTCTCCCCCAGGTACTCGCCCACCTGGGTCTGTGGGAGGACAAAGTGTAGGGGACAGATAAGAAGAAGGGTGGACTAAACGCCATAGATAGAGCATTACCATGTTAACATTATCATGTTGAAGGTAAAACATCCGCACACTGCTAAAGCTCCTACAGAGTATAAATTAGGCTTTAGTAGCCTTTCCAGACATGCTTCCATCTGTACAAACACCATTCAACACTTACAAATCTAACCAATCTTCCATCATCATCCCAATACAAAACGTGCAACTGCAACTACACACAATTCAGAAACCACCCCTCATTTGGCTGCAGGGTTCATGAAAAAAAGTGTGAAGAAAACTAGAATATTACACTGCCGACCCCCAAGAGCACCCCAGCGCCCCCTTTAAAAAATATATTGCTTCCAGCGCCCCCAGACTTCTCTGTACCGCCCTGTTGAGAAACATTATTCTATTATATAAACTACACATATCTCTATGTGCGTGCGAGACTAATCGTCTTCAAACTTTGTGTGTATGGCAGAAGTGGACCCGGGTGGGTGCGGTGCCCAGTCTGTCGGTTGGATCAGCGGTTCTCCAAAAATGTCTATAAATGCACATAAGTATATGGAGATCCCTAATACTGCCGTAATAGACTGGCCTCCAAGTATTATGATAATAGTTAACTGCACTAAGTACTCTGACAACAGGTTTAACGGGTACTGCATAATGTCTTTATAAATGCATGAAATATTTTTAATGCATGTGTGTGTCGAGAGTCCCTCACTGTATCCAGTCTTTCCTCCTGGTGGAGGAACTGTGCGATGTCCTCGGCTGTGCTTCCCAGCATGCCCTGGTCCTGCAGGTACTGGATGCCTCGCTTTGGCTTCTTGTTGAACCTGTGGGATTGTGGGGGAGTATGGCAGAGGTTACAAGCTGTGGCACACATCTACTGCAGGATAATCATTCCACACAACCTGACACACATGTGGGATGGGCTTACAAAACAGCCTATCTTCTAGACCAGCATGCTTCATCACTGGTCCTGTGGAGTGTGGACCAAGAACATTACTTTTCAATTCTGCCAGATAGCTAATTGCATTAGCCTAAATTTAAACAGGAATGGACCAGAACTGAGAACCATGGTTCTGAACAATGTCCATCTAAGATTACGTTTCTTTAACCACTTTTGTCGTACAGTGGTGTTGAGTGGGTAAAACAGCCAGCATAATAAAAATAATAAATAAAAATAGCAGATACTAGATCTTCTATTTTTGCTGTTTATTTTAAATGACATGCCCAGCCAAAGTAGGAATGCAAGATTGGAAGTGGCTGAACAAGAGACAACAAAAAGACAGCCAGTGCAGTTTGAGTGGAGGCTCACAGTTCGATGCCGTGCTCGATGATGTCCTTCTGCTGCTTGATGACCTCATACTGCTCTGGCTCATGCTGCGAGGCCTGGATGTTGGAGGACACGGTGGAGTCCAGGGAGCTGGCGCTGTCTCTGCGGCCAGCCAGGTGTTCCGGCAGCTTCAGCTCAGCCCCCTCGCCGTCCCCTGTGCGCTCCTGGCCTGGAGGTGGATCGCAACACACATGCACATAAACATAAACATTTACAACTGGATTTGATGTGAATCAGCGCTACGCCCCTTATCCTATTACAATCCCTTCATGACCTCCAACCCTTTTTTTATTCTATTATCTATTGCAGTGATACTCAACCGTTTTAATTTCAAGGACCCCCAGTTTGATATGCCATGAACACGGCCCCCTCTATGATATATTTTCACTAGGCTAACCACCTTGTCTACTTTTCTTTATTTTGTTTCTTAATTTAGGGTAGCCAATTATCTTTTACTCCTTTTTTCTCCCAATTTAAAATCGGTATGCCAATGAACCCTAGCAACCCATTTCTGTGTTGCTAGAACTGTTGTACCCTTCTGGATCACCTGCCAGCAAGGAGAGCAGCCCCCACCAGGAGGACGTAGAGCTGTCATCCTACTCAACAACACCTCCTGCCGATAAGCACCAACCCAGCCCGTAGGAGTCGACAGTGCAGAGACAAAGATCACCCTTCCACGAACAGGACCAATTGTGTTCGTACTATAGACGCTCAGCCATGCCAGAAGCAACACGGTGGATTTGAACCCGACTGTATATTGCTACCAGAGTGTGCAGAGCATGTCACACCAACATTTCACTGCTTGTTCTTGTGTTAGTGAGTGACAAATAAACCCCTTTGAATCTTTGAAAAATGTTGAACTAGTAGTTGCTAAATGATCTGTGACACTCTAATGAATGTATTGCCCACTCACCCAGGTTAGCCTGCAGGTTAGGGTTGACATACAAGTCCTTGCTCCACTCCACCATGCACTTGAGGATCGACACCAGGCACTCCAGACCCTTCTTACGCAGACTCAGCTCCTGGAATGTTTACACACACATATATGGGTCCATTTGGTTCTACTGGTACACTCCCTGATTTACAAATAAACTGAGGATTTTACTGTTTATGTGTAGGTTAATTAGTCACAGAAAAACACATTTATTTAAGTAATTTTAGATGTAGATGTTCTCAAAATGAATGCAAATGCAATATATACACGTCACAGGGTGTACCTGTAGAGGGGTAATTCCCAGCTCCTGCCCACTCCTGCCCATAGCAATCTTAGATAGGTCGTTGACCAGCCGCTCAAAGATGTTGGCGGCATTTAGGTCACAGTCGTAGTTCACGTAAATGTCCACCACACACTGGGCATCTGCGGGAAATGAACAAGTGGACAATTAAAGCTGAGTTTAGACTACACGATTGTAGCCCCGATTATTCACTCGCACTCATTTTTGGAACTCACCAAACAACGCCCCAGATCGGAGGAATATCAGAGTTCGCTTTCCAAGGATTTGATCAAGATGCAACCTGAACATGATCCGAGCACTCACAGATCCCTGACAGATATCTAGCATATTAGTCTAGATATCTGGACCTGGTGATTCTAAATCATGTACCATGAAACGTGTTGTGACCAGCAGAGAGCAGAGATGAGCTACAGCTGATAATGAGAGCACAGGAAAGGTGGACACTGGTACTTGTTTGATTGTGTGAACACAAGTTATTATCTTTTTTAAATAGACAGACATGATAATGATAAAACCTTTATTGATCCGGATCCCAGTGGGGAAATTCAGGTGTAAATATTGGTAAAGCAATAAAAGCAATGTTGACATTGCAATGTTAAATATAGTTAAGCTATAAAATATAGCTAAGCTATAAAAGTACCAAGGAAGCTGTACCATGGACCACTTAACGTACTATAAGGCCGGTGTGGCCATGGCCCTACCAGAATAGACTTTTTTTTAAGGGGCTAAAGCGTCAAACAAATGATTGGATCATCATAACTGGAAAACTGCTGCTTTGAAAAATAAGTGTTGTACGTCCCCTGGGCCACCAGGCAGCCACGTTTAGGAGAGATTAGCCTGGCAAGGCTGGCATTACACATGACCTGAATATTTATAAAATGCTGACTCATGAACCAAGATTATTTAGAAGAATTAAACCAAATAAATGTCCTGTGTCACATCTTGTGCGTTTTCGTTTTTCAACAGACTTGTCGGACGTGTGGCCTGGTGAAAGATCTTGTTGTGTGGAAATCACATAAAAACAAGAAAACGGGTGGGTGTAAATGTTTCTACTTCAAACAGGGTAAGAAATGTGTGGACCAGCAGTTTGTACCTGCACAGATGCGTGTGAGGGTCTGAATGACCATCCACTTGTGCTCAAAGGAGCTAGAGGACGTCTCCAGGATGGTCAGGAAGATCTCCCTGAAGAACACCTGAAACAGAAAGATAGACAGAGGGAGATGAGAGGTGGTCAAGTGATACATAGTAGCCAGATGACTAATGCCTACCAGAGAAATGGATGTCGAATGCTTTGAGATGAGTTTAATCAAATCTGGGACATTTTGATGTTCCCTCTAATCGCTAGGGTACCACACCAAATCTCTTTACAAAAAATAGCCAATCAACAAGCTCACAACGCGTCGCACCACAACCCGGTATGAGTTTGTAGATTGACTCACCCTAGTCAACTTGTGAGCTTGGTTAATGATTCTAATTCCATTAATCAGCCTCACAGATTAACCTCAAACCTTTTAAAGCATTATTAAAGTTTGGTAGAGGTTTGGGTTGTGTTGTTACCTTGCCATGATGTAATTCCAAATATTGGTGAGATATCAATAGTTGCTCCATAGCCTCCCCACTGACTTATATTACATGCCTTAACAGGTCATAAAGTCACCCTTTTAGCACACAAATGAACGCAAACAAATCAAATTCTGCCAATGTATAAATTACAAAACCCGATTCAGACTATTTTGAGAGAATAATTTGGATTATCAAATGTGAATCAACGGAGCAACTACTGAAGATATCTTGCCAATATTTGGAGTTACATCATGGCAAGGTAACCAACTACACAGCCTAAATCTCAGACTTTAATGATGCTTTACATCTTTTACTTTTAGTCTTTAAGTGTACTACACAGGATGACTATTCCTCCTTTAAACATCATACAATGTTCCATCACGTGACATAAAGTATTATATCCCTTCCACTGCTCGCCCGCAGATACGACAGCACCGGTGTACCTCGATCTGCATCTTGAGGTGGACCTTGAAATGTGACAGCAGCGTAAGGAAGATGGCCAGGGAGAGCTCGAACACCTCAGGCACAGAGGAAACACCATTCTTGGACAGTGCCACGCACAGGTACTGCTTGATGGCGTTGACAAACATCTCGTGGGTGCGGAATACCGGACCAGCCCCCTGGAGCACAGAGAGCAGCAGCTGCAGGGACACCACCTTGGAACGCAGCTCATGAGACCTGGAGAACAGGGACAAGGGACAATATAGGAAGGAAGGATAGATCAATGGGTGGATAGATGGACGTTATTTGCTGTTCTCATAAAACCCAAATTTAATGTTGATAACTCTCCAAAAAGCATATTAGCTGCAATGTGGATGTGGCCCACTGAAACTCAAGCAATATAGCCTGTATATAGAATGATGCACATGAGCCATTCAACACATTTCGGTCTTTCCCTTGTTAACTTGTGGGCCAAGGACAATGCTGCGTATTTGGGATCATAGGTATTTTAGGTGAGACAAACACCTCCTGTGAGGTTGCCTCAGGCTCAGCTTACCCTGGCCTATTCAAGCTGGCTGGCCTTTGGTTTTATGTTACAGTAAGCAGAGATGGTGGGGCCAAGCCAGCCAGGGATGGAAAAGGACAACTTAACCTGTGGGTGAGACTATGATGGAGCATTGCGTATCAAACAGTTGGGCTTGGGGTATTTTCAGAGAACTGAGGTGCAAGTCCCATTTTGCCACTTAAGCTGCAGCGGTCTATATGATCATAAGACCTGTCAGATGATCTGGGAGGCAGCAGGGCTCCCAGTCTAAGGAATGTAACAAACATTTCCCCCTGGTGGAACCACAGGGATAATGGTCAGTTAAGATGATATGGGAGTTAAGGGACTTAGGTTAATTTCTAACAAGAATGAAGAGTTATCTTAGTGTCTAGTTGTGTACCACCAAGAAATATAAATACAAAGAAGTTCATTCCAACCAGTACACCAGATTATTTCACCCATTACTTCAAGAAGAAACTTATTCAGTGAAAATCAGCTGATGAAGAGATTGGCTGGAATGAAAGCCTCCATATATTCTTGGTACTTCCAGGGCACATGACTGATCTTGAGATATACACTGGGAATTTGTAGGGAAAATAACCAAAGGAACATTTCAAGGCTTACTTAGGGTCCGGAGGGCCATCTGCCAGAGGTTTCATGGAGAGCTTGCACAACGAGCGGAACACCAGGAAAGCGTCCTTCTGAAGCACGTGAGAGAATCGTGCAGCTGACTGGCCTCCATGCAGAGCCTCTGTGTCCTGGTACACAAACACACACACACAAAGATAAGATGGATTCCCTTGTAGTAGTACACTACATTTACTGTACATCTAGGTCAGAATGGAGGCCAAATGAGAGCAAATTTTTATAGTGTCGTAGCTTCATAGTAGAAGTGCTGCGGTTTTCTTAAATCCTGAGGCTCAGATCAGTGCACCAGGCCTTGGGCAAGACACATCAATAACTCTTAAAAACTATCTTGTATGCGTCTTTAGACATCTCAGGGCTGGGCTATAAACAGCTGTGCATGCAGCATAGAGATGCGTGCCTCACCAGCATGTCTGCGGAGGACACAGATGCACGGTCCTCTATGATGCCATTCATCTGCTGGCTCTCGGGTCTGCCTCTGGGGGGGGCCACCTCTGTAATGTGCTCAGGGACAGGATGGGATGCGTGGTTACCTCCTGGGAGAGAGAAAAATTAAGAGCAAGATTAAGGGGGCACTAACACTAAATAGTTTCAATTCATGTGGAGAGGAGGGGGGAGAACTCAATTCAACTCAAGGGTATTTGTATGGCTCTCAATCACCTTTACAGTCTCAAGGATGTTTACAGACCCACATTTAACAAAGGAAACAAACAACACCCCCTGTCCTTAGACCCTCAAGTGGGCAAGGAAAAGTCCTTGATGGAAAAAGAAAGGGAAGAAATCTCAGGAAGGATCACAAAAGATGGGACCCCATTTCAGGGTCGACACACAGGTGTGCAATAGGTATCGAGTGATCACTATTAAAATGCAAGACAAACAAATGAACAAATCTGTCCATGTCCAAATGATACACAATACCATTAGTAGTACTGTATATTGATGATAATACATAAAATAAATACAATGAGGTTGCTCAACCTTACTGTCCCCAGTAAGGTTCACAAGACAGTCACTATAGAATATGGTACTATCTGACACAGATCAGTTGAGGAAACATAGCCATGGCTAAGAGTGGAAGAGAGAGGAGAAGCGGTTCTGACCTGTTTCAGACTCAGTCTGTATCCGTGGTGGTGGTTGTGACGTCTCTTCTGCCTGCTCTGCCGGCTCCGTGGTTGTTGGATCACTCTCTGGACTTTCCCCTTCCTCTGCGGGCTGGGTCACAGTGGGGGGCGTCTCTGCACCTTCATCTTCAAACACGGAGTCTGAAGATGAAGACCAACACATTGGAACGTTGGAATGTTTCATCAAACTAACTGCACACCCAACAGTTCATTAAGGATACCAGGTTGGGACCTTAGGACTAATCACTTCAGTTCATACACATTTCATATCTGATGTTATTTGCAAAAGGAACTGCCTTTATTTTTATTTTATTTATTTATTGAGCACACACATTATGTACATTTGATATTGTTGTTTTGTTTTTTGACATTTTACTTTTTTTCTTATTATAGATTATCTATTTTGTAACTGCAATTTGTGGGAGCTTGTACAGTATGGAGAAAAAACAAATTACCCACTCTGATACATCTTTAAACTTATGAGGAAAATGTACTTTAAGCTGGAGCTCAGTTGTAGTCTTACAACACATTAGGCTACTCTCACCACCAGTCTGTCTGTGTGAGGATGGGGACCTTCGGGAACACACTTGTCCCTGCTGAGCACAACCAACCATCTACCACCTTTCTGAATGCTGCCGTCATGCTACGCAGCAAATAGTGATATTTTCACATCTCCTGTTAATAAAGACAGCTCCACAACAATGCTGTTGGTGTAACTAAGACATTAGCTGAAACAAATACTGTTTTACATGCATGGATTACACAGACATTCAAGAAATTCCACATTCTCCTTACAATACATTTCCTGGTAGTTGAGGTGCATTCACATGGGGCGAGACAGGTACTACTCGCCCCATGTGGCCGAGCCACTCCCAGTTGTTTGACAGAGAAGCTTGCAGCTTACAAAAAGAAAATGAAAATACACTGCATCCTCACACATCTTAACTGCACTCCATAAACAAATGAAAAACAGAATATGTGCTAAAAATGTGGCACAGCTATGGTCGCAATGCTATGAAAACATTTACACCCACCGCACCCCAAGCTACCATTCCCTTCTTAATTCTGTTCCTGTATCATTCTATTGCTACAGTGAGCTCTAACAATTTTCTCTTCTTTTTAGGCATTAGACACCGCTGCAGTCGTGTCTGCAATTGCTGAAACTGACTCTGGTAAGTAACTGGCACTTTAAGCTATGAAAGCCTCAATATCCCCTAGTATAATCCATTCAATTGTAGTTTACATATTCTCTCCTTCCTAAAATCCATATTCATATTAAAACATAGTGGAGAAAGAACCAAGAATGGAAATCATTTCTTAATTTAAATGAAGTCTAGGGGTTTAACACCAGTCTGCAGAACACCCCCACACCCCATAATTTCACTAGTATACACAGAATATAATAAAGACGAAAGTGAAAGTCTGATTAAAACCATTACCTGAAGTGGGCGTGACCTGTTCTATGACCGCTGCTTCGTCCACCTCTGTCTTAGCGTCCACCTCTGTCTTAGCGTCCACCTCTGACTTAGCGTCCACCTCTGACTTAGCGTCCACCTCTGACTTAGCGTCCACCTCTGCCTTAGCGTCCTCATTTTCCCCATTGATGGAAGGCGTGTCTGGGTCATGGGCTGATGGTGGGGGCGTGGGTGAGCAGTCAGCGGTGGTAGTGGTGGAGTTGGTGAGGTCAGGGGTGCTGGCTGCAGGGGAAGGGGACGGGGAGCTGTTGGGCTCCGGGGTTGGGGTCCGGTCGGAGCGAGGTGAGGCAGACCTCCGACCCCCTGGGACCGGGGAGGGGTTCTGCTGCTGGGGCAGACGCAAGCGGTCCTTCTCCTGCTCTTGGGCTTCCAGGGCCTGTGGTCAGCAGGGTAGAAGATCATAGAAGATGTCATGCGCTAGGAACTTATTATAAAAAGTGTGCTCCTGAGTTACTGACGGTCAGTCAGACAAATTGAACTTAGTCAAAAAAAGGCTGTCCATCAAAAGAAAGGATTTCAAAAAACTGAATTGAAGGTACATTCATTCATAAATTGTAAAGTTGATGGTACACAGATGACTTGTATAATTATAAGGAAAGATGATGCATGACACCATCGAGGAATACAGATATACAGTACGCTGTACAGGATAATTGTGACAACACTTTTAAAGTCAGATCTTCCAGCGCTCTACTCACCGCCTGGTTCTCCATGCGTGTGAAGATGACATTGAGCATCTGTGTGAGCGTGGCCTTGGCAGTGGTCTGGTTGATGAGGTTGCGACTGGCCAGGTAGATATTGTAGCATGTCCTGACTGTCAGCAGCACCGTGCCCTCATGGATCTCTATGTGTGGGGAGGTGACCGCCGTGAGCAGGGCCTGCCTCCGGCAGAGGAAGAGAGGTAAAAAGGTGATATGATTTTTTTAAAACAGGATATCCAGTTTAGGAGGCAGTCAGAGCCTCATCTGCTGAACCTAAGATCTTTCAGTGACCCATTATTACACACGACTTGTGGATATTCAGCCGACAGAACCTCCACAATCTACATAATTTGATTGGTTAGGGTAAATCATATGTTTATAGCTGGCAGATGGTTAGGTTAGTTAATTAGTTCATTTTAGTTAAGATTAGGTAGTTGGAGTGGTTAAGGATCTGGGAGGGGGATTTGGTGTTGTTGTGGAACAACAATATTTTGTGTTGCCCCACTTGGCACTGACTTCCAAACTCAGCTTCAGAGGCAAGAGTAGACTGCAAATATCTTGATATCGGTCAGGTAAAGCTTTTGTCAACAGTGATAAAACTTGATAAAATCTTGCTTATTGTGACAGGACAGACTTTGCCCTTTCCAAGCTGGACCTGCCTACTGTATCACACCATTAAAAGGAAGCTTCAATTAGTGACAGTTATGCGTCACACCTACTTTGTGAACCCATACCATGGCTTTTCAAACCAGATGGACCAGTGAATGTGGGCAAAAGATATTTCTACTGTAGTTACACAAAAGAGGAAATAATAAGACAACGCTAACACTTTTGTCTTGGGAAGTTAAATAAAAAGTCATCACGTTCATGATTTTTCTTAAAAGAAATATATATATCTCATAACTCAGTATGCTTTTTTCCAAAAAGTGTACAACATTTTTCCACAAAGCTTTTAGGCAAATAGCCTATGCTCTTATCCAGAGCGGCTTACTAAGAGTGGGTAATTTCAGCGTCTCGCTCAAGCACACTTAAGATTGCTCACACAGATATTTGCTATGCAGAAAACAACTTACATTACATTTCCCTGTGTTTGTATGCAGCAGCATACAGTACAACACAGTGAAACAAAGCAATGCCATGTGGGAAAGAACATTTGCAGGAAATAGTTACTTTCATTAGTGTACACAATTACACTCCAAGAAGAATTAAGGTGAGATATTCTTAAGGAGCTCCTCTGAAAGTGTATAGTGAAGAGGTCAATTTTAACTGAATTAGTGTACATTTTGCCACACTCCCACTCTAACTACTGCCAAATAACAAGGCTAGAAGGCAGGAAAACAAACAAAGCTCCCAACATTCCTCATAGATGTAATGACCGGTCTTGTTTGATCCTTGCGGATGGGCCCACCTTGATGATCTGCAACTGGACGCCCTCGTCCGTCTGTGGACCCTGGAAGCAGTTGCAGATGGTCTCCACCAGGCGGTCGATCAGCCTCTTGCCTGGGGTTCCACCATCTGGGGCATTCCCCGTGATGTGGCCATATGCTATTAGCTTCTAATGTTGGCAACAGAGAAAATGGACAGGTTAGAGGAGTAGTGTGGTGTGTGGTGTGTGTGTGTGTGTGTGTGTGTGTGTGTGTGTGTGTGTGTGTGTGTGTGTGTGTGTGTGTGTGTGTGTGTGTGTGTGTGTGTGTGTGTGTGTGTGTGTGTGTGTGTGTGTGTGTGTGTGCGCGCGCTGTGTGTATGTTGCATGCGGTTTATGTATACACCCACATACATATGTACATGTATTTTTACTTGTCTATGTACATTTTTCAAGTAACATTTTGAGAAGATACTCAGGATTTTTACAGATTGAATGCAGTTTGTTTTATTTTGTATTTTGTTCCTTTGACATAAAAAAAACTCTTATTGAGCCCCAATCTGGAGTGGTGTTTTTCCTTCATAATCCCTTTGGCCCTACTCAAGCACCTGCTGTTGCATGTGTCTTGCAGGGACAGGAGTACTCGTAGATCTGGGGAATTTGCCATACCATACAGTGATGGCCCCTGCTCTTGGTGTTAGCAGAGGAGCACTGGTGCCTCTGTGATCCTGAGGGGGGTAAAACCTCTGCTTATGCATGAAGAAGCCCACGATCATCTCCTTGGTCTTTCGGACGTTCAGCAAACTTTATGATGGTGTTGATATTGACACTGATGTTGAAGCCGTTTTGAAAAGACTCACATGTTGTTGATATTGAAGCCGTTTTGAAAAGACTACCATGAAGTGAAACTAAATGGTAATTCAGGCTTAGTGTCAAGACAAAAAAACAGTGTTATGAAATATGAAATTAATGTAGGAGTTCAGTGTTACACCAAAACCTGTGAAAATGAATTCTGTGAGTAATCACTGAGGACTCCCTCTTCAGCAATGCCCATCTTGTAAAACGGTTGCTGTGGGAGTAATTTCAGACTGAATAATGAAACGTGAAACGAAATGAGTGTCAGGCCACTATATGATATAACTACTCAAGCAAAGTTGACTTGATAACACCTCTGGTGTGAGCTTGTGTGGACTGTAGTGACAAGAATATTTACCTGTAGACAGTCAAGCGAGGTGCTGACTATCCGTGGGGACTTTGACTGACAGGCCAGCTCGAAGGGCAGGACGTATTTGTCAGCCTCAATGTAGTTGGCTCTGGGAGGAACCACTGTGCCATCTCTGCAGAAAAATGCGAGAGAGAAAGTTAACATATACACAGTACACCACAGAACAGAATGAGACAAAACAGAGCGGAGAAGAGTGGCGTGGAACAGAGTGGAGTAGAGCACAGCAGGCGGAATGAAAACACGAGAACACACAAGGAGGGCAAAACAGAACAGAATCTCAGAGTCAAGGCCTGTGGAAGAGGCTCTAGTACAGCATGATGTAATTGAAAATATCTGCTGCTAGTGCATTACAAAAGGAAGACACGATGAGACAAAGTAATAGTACGATACAGCTGAAAGTACTTTAAAACAGCTCACATTGTTTTGTTAGTAAAAACAAATAAGATTGTTTGAGGTAATTTATTAATAGCACTCTAAATACTCCTTAGCATTAAATTGGACAGTAAATCTTCACATATTTTTTTTATTTCAATGCGTTATTAAATTGCCATAGATTAGATTAGCCATCAAACGAATGACCTGAAAATGAGTGGACGTGTTAATAGCTGCTGTTACTTGGGAGCAGAGGCTATAAAACAGGCAAAGGACCTCTGCCGCAAATCAGAGAGAGCAGCTAGCGTCCACCGCAGCCCAAAGAAATGGCTTTGAGGCACTTCTGTCTGTCCAAACAGAGTAAAATAAGAGGAATGTAGGAGTTCTATCTCATGTTGGGAAAAGGAGGTTAAATTAACAATGTTTTTTCACAGCGTACTTACTTTTGTTTCTCAAGCTCTGCTTTGATTTCATCTGCAATGGGAGACAGAGAAAAATGAATTAGGTCAGAAGTCCATACTTTTACTTTTTTTATCTCTGATAGCAATGTCTCGCTTGATCCAATTAATTAAAGCGATCTTCAGAGCTAAATGTGTAACCACATAATTGGTTTCAGCACAGAGCTAGACCAACTTGACTGCTTGTGGGGGTTACAGCTGATGACAAATAGTAGCTCTAAATGTGATATATACACTTACATCTAACAGTTAGAGCTAATGCATAGCCGTGTAATAGACTCCAGCCCAGACTCAGAACCACTTGACTGTAGTCATAGAGGTTGAAGAACGACTAATGACATACAGAGAACTATAGTTGATGTAGCTTTTCACTTTTGAAGTTTTTAATGGTTATAGTGTACTTTTAAATTATGCCAATAGAAATATTCAATTCAATTCAAAACTGTCCAACTTTGATGTTTCCTTTCAGCAGGCTGAATCTTCTATCCAGGGTATATCTTGTTAAACTATTGAGTGGCCCACACAATCTGGAATACATCAACCCAGCTGTTATTGCTCATTAACGCTGAACCCAATTTGTGCTGGCACCTCGGTTAGCCCACTCTTACTGCCCCTACTTGCCCCACAAAGGCTATTCATATCTGTTACCAGCTGCAGTGCCATCAAGACTGCCATCTCTTTTCATGTTTTAGACGTCCACTTGAG
Organism: Gymnoscopelus microlampas; assembly: GCF_963454915.1. Lineage (NCBI taxonomy): Eukaryota > Metazoa > Chordata > Actinopteri > Myctophiformes > Myctophidae > Gymnoscopelus > Gymnoscopelus microlampas. The sequence continues at coordinate 46,219,840 of NC_139947.1, read as the reverse complement.
TGATCCAAAGCTCCATATACACATAACACAATGCTATGCAGCTGGCCCATTGAAAGAAAACAAGCCACAAAACACAGCACTGGAAGTCAGGGTCCCGGCTCCATAGTGAGTAAATGGTGTGTTATTAAGCCAGATGTGGCCCAGAAGAACTGTTATGCTATGTGAGCAGCAGAGCTAAATTGAGTTTGTGTATGGTAGTAAAAAACATACTTACGCAGCAGACATTGTGAAGGAAACTAATTGCACAATATTCTGTATATTCAATTGAAAATTGCACAGCATTCACTCCAACTCCAATGCTGTCAATTCATGAACTATGACCTGTCATCTCAGATATCCTAAAAAGAATGTGGTATCAATTCTCCTCAATGTAGGCCAATCACTGACGTGACCAAAATGTGTTACCACGCAGCACACACAGAGCTTTGTAGAATTATAGGATGATAGATGTCTGTACACACCAGGAGCGTGACGAATAAACAATTCGAAATATTTCACATCAAAATATTTGGTATTGCCTCATTCATACAGGTTGATGCTTATCTTGATTTATTTGCGCTGAAAAATAGACATGATTTCAGAAAAACAATTAGGTTGCTTTATTGCCATATAATGTTCACGTTCTGCGTGGATTATGCTCATGTCACAAACAGCAGTTTAAATGAATGCGAATTCATCACACAAAATAAACAGTCCCGGTATGAAAAGACCTTAAGTCAGGAGCTTGGCTATCATTTAAAATGTCCACAAAAACAAAGACAATAACAATTAACTTTCTCTCCACTGCATAACTATTTCTGTAATCATGTAAACATTAGATCAAAGTCAGACAGCGTTCAAAATCCACAGTGTAACAACTGGCAGACTCATTTGTTTTGAGGAACAATGAGATCGGGAGCAGAGAGGGGCAAGCAGAAGCACTTGTGTATTATGAACTTGACCTTAACACTGGAGGGAGACTGCAACAATGACCTGCAATAACAACAATGTTATTACTTATTAACCGGCTCAACTTCTTCAATTTAGGCTTGAGGACTATTTCTGGCTACAAACACATGGCAAGCATGAGATTCCAAGGTGAGAGAACACATTATTGCCTATGGTTCTCAGGTCTACACCTGATGTGGGCTAAAAAGTCGAATGCATCTCTTTTGTGAGTACCCCAAAATTCTTATCAGTAACTCTACTAAGCAGTACAACAGCTTCAGAGGGAAGTTGAGTGTAGTCTCCTAGCTTACCTGCATCATGAATAATGACTGAGCACAGCCAGCCAAGTAGACAAAGCAGGTCAAAGCACAAAACAAACTGTTGTCTACTTCACATAAATGCCGCTTATGATGATTGTGAAAAAGGTTAACAAATGCCAAAAAAAGCTTTGTCTTTGAAAGAGCACTTTGTGAATGACAAACATGTTCATTGTCACATTTTAAAGGTTATGGTCAGGTCTATAAACAACCACTTTTGTAAAGCCTATGATGACAACCTGCAGACCACATAAATGTATTATAATAAAGTTGATTCTGAGAATGCTGAGAATATTGAGTTGAGTCAATATTGATATAGAATATTGAGTGTAGAGCAGGCAAAGCAGGTCAGCATGGTTGACCATTCCCAAAAAACATTGTAAGATCTGAGATAAACTGGAGATAAATAAGGGCTGTGCAAGACTATCCAAACTGACTAACAGGTCAACTGAACAGGAATTTATGGTAAACCGATCGTAAAGGATGGAAAGCTCTTGAAGACAGAATCAGTTGGAACTCATTTAAGTTGCTAAGCAGTATGAAAAGAAAATCATTATCTCTATCATTATCTCTAAGTTTAAGCCTTTGTACATGTCATTGTTCTGCTGTCACTTGATGACACTAAAAAAGGGCAGGGCATTGTGTGAGACCAAATACAAATGACAAGAGAAATGCACTGACAAACCAGGAAGAATGGTGTGTGTTAATTGTCACACTGACAAACCAGGAAGAATGGTGTGTGTTAATTGTCGCACAGCATACCTGTCCTAAGTACAAATGTAACCAAACGGGTCCATTCATTTGGTTACATGTGTACTCTCTCAGAGTAAAAAAATGACAATCAGGAGGATTTTACTATGCACACACACACACACACACACACACACACACACACACACACACACACACACACACACACACACACACACACACACACACACACACACACACACACACACACACACACACACACAATTCCTGTAAGAGTATCCGGAGCTCGGTTGAATGGAAAAGCCTGATCATCACAGTATCCTGGAGTTAAATGACTGAAGCGACACTGGGCTGTCTGGCTTGGTGACAGTGCTACGTACAGCACGATGATTGGCCTGTCTGTCTCGTAGAGTTATAGGTCTGTCTATGTCAGTGGTTCTCAAACTGGGTTCCAGGGACTCTCTGGGGTTCCTTTAGGGAGGTCTAAATTGACCCTTACAAGTCTGCAACTCTTGACAGTATACAAATGAAAAGAACACATTTTGTACACTGTCAGAGTTAAGGAGAGACCTTGAAATGTTACAAGTTTGAGAACCACTGCTCTATGTGACCAGAGCTATTTGGCTAAACGCTATAGTAGCATTAAGAGGCTTTGTGCCTCCTTCCTTGACAAAAAAATGTGACAGCAGTGATGATGATGATGACACGTGTGTGAATTCGGGGACGGTCAACAAAAGTGCCATTATAACGCGCCTGGACAGTACTACCTGTTAACAGTCATGATTAGCCCACCTAGCTAGCTCGCTAGCTAGCTAGCTTTGACAGCTGAGGTGGATAGAGGGAGAGGCCATTGAGAGATGCTAATTATGTTAGCTTGGGTTAGCTTAGCTCATCCATTATAGCCACCGGGTTATAATGTTTCATTCTAGAAGCAGAAGCAGAATATTCCAGGGTGCAAGAGGTACAGTAAAGCCACCCACCTAGCGCCACCTGGCAGGCTTTCCGCAGCTGGCTGTGCTGGCTCCTCTTCACCTCCTTGTCAGACAGGATCTTATCCAGCGCCCTGGACAGAAACATGCTCTTCGTCTTCGTCTCTTCTACCTTCTTAGAGTGTAGTTGGTGATGGTGTTGTTGTTGTTGTTGTTGTGGTGGTGGTGGTCGACGTTGTTGTTGCTGCATATCGTGTCGCGTCTCCTTCAGGCCGTCATGTTGTTCGCGGCCACACGGCCCTGCGAGAATGCAGGTGACAACAGACTAGAGCAGGCTGGGCTAAGGGAAACCCACCACACAGGCTATCCGTGGCTCTCGGTTGGCGCTGCCGCTGCTGCTACCTCAGCACAGCGCCGCCATGTTGGCTCCACGTCACGTCACGTGATCCGACCCCAGCTGCTGGAGTGTTTTGACCCCCCGACGTCCAAAAGCCACCCTCCACCCAAGGGGTCCTTGGTCAGACAGTTCATAAATATGTTTATGTATATGTGCAGTATATACTGTCAAATAAAATGTGTACAGTATATACTGTCAAATAAAATGTGTACAGTATTTACTGTCAAATAAAATGTGTACAGTATTTACTGTCAAATAAAATGTGTACAGTATTTACTGTCAAATAAAATGTGTACAGTATATACTGTCAAATAAAATGTGTACAGTATATACTGTCCAATAAAATATGTACAGTATATGCTATATATATATATATATTTATTTATTTATTTTCGCACAAACTCCATCATTTTTTGTTTTCAGGAAAGGGAGGAAGAATACAGATGGAAAAAAGAGCAAGGGAAAAACAAGGATGCAGGTCAAATAATCCATTGTTCCTCATATGAGTAGAGTGAAAAAATTATACTGTATATAGACTAACAGGTAAACACACACACACACACACACACACACACACACACACACACACACACACACACACACACACACACACACACACACACACACACACACACACACACACACACACACACACACACACACACACACACTTAAAGAGGTTGGGTTTATGTTTATTCTCTATAAATGTGTTATAAGGGGCATTTCAGCTTTCTGTAAAAAAATAAATAATTAATTAATTAAGGCGACACAAGATTCCCACCTCCTGTTCCCAGTCAGTTGATCCCAGACAGTCCCACTATCTTTATCTTCAGGTTCAGACGCTTTTGAGAAAAAAATCAAGCGTTTCCATTTAAACCTTCACAAAAATGTCCATGAGGTGGCACTAAAATACCACAATCATATTGAACCGTGACTGAATAACTGCTTAGTACATGTAATACATATTGAACACCATATTATTGATTTAAACACACCACACCACACCACACCACACATGAACCAACAACGACACAGACCAACACAATAAGGATTGCTACATATTAGTTTATTTTATCCAGCTCATTGAATCAACAAGTATACAGGTGAATCTATGTCATACCTTTGTTTTTATTTTAAAACATTTTCATTAAATGCAATAAAAATGTACATCATATATTTATATATATTTATAGTCGATAAGAAAATACTGACAATCTTCAGTACAAATCTATACCTTAGGATTTCTCTGGCAAGCAAAAATCATTGCTCAATCATAAAAAAAAAAGAACAGAGTCAAAGCAAAGAAATATTTGCAGCCTGTTTAAGCCTGTGGATCTGCTCAGACACAATGGTGTCTCTCCAAATTCTAACAATTCACAGCATGAAAAAGAAAAACCACTTATGTCAAGCCCCCAGACCTTCCCAACGAGACAAAATAAAATGATCTATTAAAAAAACACATGTAATGGGCAATATGATCTACCATGGTGTTTATGTATAACAAAAAAAAAACAATCATGAATAAACAGAACAGATCAGTTATAAAAAATAAAGTCATAAAATGTGTACAAAGGAAGTAAATATGCTGATTAGAGAATAAATAATGCCGTCGTGGTTACAATCCCAGTGTCCTGTGGTACAGTTAGAAACAAAGAAACAATAAATTAAGATTAATTTTCGGAAAGCACATGCATTCTAATGTTTTATGTTCGGAATGAGAGAGAGAAGCTGGGGGTCCCGCTGGATACCATGTGTACCAGAAAACAACGTACCTCATGAGGTTGCAAACCTCAGAATAGCAAACAGGGTTTGTCATAGCAGTACTCTTTTTGTCTTGTCATGGATACCTAGTGTTTGCGCTGAGCAGATGTCAGTTGATCAAAAATACAAATTGCGGCCGTGTGTGTGTGTGTGTGTGTGTGTGTGTGTGTGTGTGTGTGTGTGTGTGTGTGTGTGTGTGTGTGTGTGTGTGTGTACACACACACAGTACTACCGCACACGAGCAGAGATATCCAGTGATTCTCCTCAGGTTTCTATATGGGTATAGCTTTCAAATGAAGCAGAAAGGAATTGTGATGGTAGTATGTGTGTCAGGACCATGGTACAGTAACTGAGCCACAGCCAGTCATAATACCATTCCATTTATAGGTTCTCTTAGTGTGAAATGGCTAAATCAATAGTTGAAACAAAGCAACACATTTGCCCTCACTGGGGGAAGGCAGTTAGCAGCAGTTGGTTTTAGTCTTTAATTGCTGTGGCCATATTTTTTTCACTAAACTTCATGGGCCCATTTAATAAACAGGTTTAAACTACAACTGATAAAACAACTGATAACCTACAAAGAACTTTACTTTAGGGATGTGATCAGGCCCACAAAAACAAATCCAGGGAAGAAAATCACAGTAGAAATTACTAAAAGCCAAATCATGAAAATACATTTTCACATCATCCCAAATACATCTTATACCTGTACTAGGTATAATATGATTGATAAGTTATTTTACATTAAACATGAGAAGGAAGTTTATCATAACTTTGTTCAACAACTCAGTCCTGTTGGAAGTATCACAGGCACCTGAGCCAAGTCATACATAAAGATGACATGCCTCGCCTTTATCAAATACAGAGACCAAGTTTTGGTATGTACCCATCGTGTGTGTGTGTGTGTGTGTGTGTGTGTGTGTGTGTGTGTGTGTGTGTGTGTGTGTGTGTGTGTGTGTGTGTGTGTGTGTGTGTGTGTGTGTGTGTGTGTGTGTGTGTGTGTGTGTGTGTGTGCACGCGCGTGCGTGCATGCGTGCGTGTGTGTTTATGTGCATTTCATCAGATTCAAACTATTCCCCCTCTAGTACCATTACATTTGTGTCTATATCCAACCTTTCATGTGCAATCTAGCCTTAATATCAACACTTAAAGGACAACTTTGTTTTTTTACAACCAAGGTTTATATTTTAGCTTGTAATTAAAGTAAATAAATGATGAGTGTAATTTTTTTTTCATTTACTGCTTTCTATAGTTTTAGCATTTTTTGCGATATTTTTTACAGTGGGCGGGGGCATTCTGTCCGGTGGCTAAATATGCCTTTTTTTACACAATAAAAAAGGTCCGGCTGTCTGAGATGGTCAGATGTGAGTTATTGGGGGCTAGAAGAGCTATTGTAAATAATAATAAAGAAAACGCCGGGTTAATGTGTTAAAAAAATACATATTTAGCCACCGGACAGAATGCCCCCGCCCACTGTGAAAACACTGTAAAAAAGATTGTGAAAATTGCTAAAACTATAGAAAGCAGTAAATTGAAAATTTTTAACACTCATCTTTTATTTACTTTAATTACAAGCTAAAATATAAACCTTGGTTGTAAAAAACTAAAGTTGTCCTTTAATATCCATTCTCAATACCGGTGCTGCGTTACATTCTAATGTAGCTTTCACTGAACTTGCCGAATACTAAGAGGACGCTTTTCATGTGTGAACATCTCAGGACACATCCAAGTGAACTCAAGGATGGAGAAGAAAAGCTGACGGCAGTGAGAGACAAATGGAGCACTGACACTTACTTGCGGAGTCATGTAAAGGAAGCATCTGCAATCATATTCTGTCTCCTTTCTACACATGGGATGGGGTGGGGGTGGGGGTAGCCCTTGTCAAGGAAAAGAAGGAAGGAAGAACGATGGGAGGCAGAGCCATACAATGTGTTTTCTAACTGTTCGCCATTCAAGCAAGAAAATGGCCCATGTCATTCAATTGGCCAAACGGGAGAATTTCACGTGGACAGTTGTGAGGTACTCTCCACCAAGTCATTTCCCCCCTCATTGAAAATCAAATATTTTCAGCTGAAAACCCCAAAAACTAAAAACAACATAAGACATTGGCCTAGGCCTAATTACCATTAGGCCGCCTAATGGTAAAGGGTCTCTTAAAGGTCCAGTTGCTCCCAACAGTTATTCAGAGAATGCTTAAAATAATTTATCTTTCATGATAAAACAATCAATCATCAATATTGCTAATTAAGGAGAAAACACAGTTAAGAACAGTGGTTAAAACCATCCAAGCCCAAAGGAAAGGACACGGAAATTATTTCTTTTCCATCTGAATATAAAAACAAAAAAAATATTATTGCAGATTTCAGCATTTGATTGGTTACTGTGGTAATGCACACAATGGAAGTCATGGCGACCAGGTTCACCAATCATATGTTGTTGTCACCAAAGTGGGGGAGTGGCCATCGCCTGGTGCAGGGTGACAAGGCAAAAAAATAAACCTAATAAAAACACAAGATTGTCAAAATAGACGTACACATAATGTCTCCTTTAACCCTGTACCGAGCCACAGGTAGGGAAAGGAGTGAGATGGAGATCTGAGGATATGTGGCCTTTGTTTACAGGATTATTTCCTTTCGTCCTATTTACAGAACTGAGAAAATGAGCTGGAAAGGCCCATATCTCATCGCTGCCTTCTAGAGGAAGATCAGGGGCATAACAGTTAAACAAGTGCTTCTGGGTTTTTTGGATTCAGGGGCGAGCTGGACACATTTCCCCTCCAGCATTTTGACATTTGTTTTTCCCCTGCCGAATAGGAGGGATGTGTCGCCACAATATGGCACGCATGCAGGGTTATTGGCGTGGGAGAGAGGTGGGTTGTGGGTATGTAGGCGGGTGGGGTATTTAATATAAAATGTTGGTATACTAAACTAATTGGATGGGTTTTGTTGCCGTGTTAAGATATATAGATGTGAAAACATGAGTTTGTGCTTCTTACACACAGCCACGGTTCGCATGACGTGTGCTGGCCTGTATGCTCCTGGGTGTAATCATGCTGGTCCATGTCTCCCCAGTTTCCAGTGTGGTTTATACGTGTATTCATGTAGTGGTGTGTCCTTAGGTTTTAGTGTATGCCCCTCCAGTTTTCAATGTGTGTATTTGTAAGCTTCTAAGAACGTATATCTCTCTCCAGTTACTAGTGTAGGTACAGTATTTGTATATAGTGTGTTTATATGTATGTATGTGTGTGTGTGTGTGTGTGTGTGTGTGTGTGTGTGTGTGTGTGTGTGTGTGTGTGTGTGTGTGTGTGTGTGTGTCCAGTCTACAGTGTGATGACAGTCCCATCTTCCTCCAAACTTCTCCTCTCCAGGCCCCTGTCCGGCGAGGGCGTTGCATCGCCGAGGCTACCCGTGCTAGCGCTGGCCGGCAGGGTACCGTTGACGTTGACTGAGAGGGCAGACGCGGCGCGCAGGTTTAGGTGTGGCTCGTAGCGTGGCAGCGATGGTACGCTGTAGCTAGCGGGGGCAGCGCGAGGGATGGGCTCCGCCTCCCCGCCCGCCTCAATGACCAGGTCCTCATCTTCCTCGTCGCTCTCCAGCTCCTCGGGGTGGAAGTTCTGGATGATGTGGGGCGGGGCTGCGGAGGCCGCCACGGCGGATGACGCATAGCCGTAGTAGCTGGCGCCACTGTCCGATGAGCGGCCCGAGCTGCCCGACGTGGCGCCACCGCCTCCTGCCGTTCCTCCTCCCCCCACCCCACTCCGGACCACGTTGTTCCGTTGGTTGGCCGGCTTGACGGTCACGATGAGGTTGTGGCTGTTGGCGATCATCATGTCCGTCACCTGGTCCAGAGACTTCCCCGCCACCTCGATGCCGTTCACCTCCAGCACCTCATCGTTGACGGCGAGCAAGCCCGTGCCCTCGGCCAGGCCGCCGGGCACCATGCGTGAGATGAAGATGCCGGGGACCTTCTCCAGGCCCTGCGGCGTGACGCGCACGCTAGAGCCATCGCGGATGTAGAAGCCCAGCGGCTTCTCCTGGCCGTGCTTGTAGAGGCGCACGCGCCGGTGCGTCTCGGGTAGGATGTCCACATCGATGATGGATGACACAGGGCGGAAGTCGCGTGGCAGGCTGATTAGGACTGGCGGCTTTTTACGGTTGGCGTCAGGCCGCAGCAAAACAGCTGCCGCCAGGACGGGGTTCTTCTTCCTGGTCAACGAGTCAGTGCCGAATGCCGAGTAATCCGCCTCCTCTGTGGATAGGAAAGAAGGAAGAGAGAAGCGGGGGGAGTTGATTGGACAGAGTGAGTAATGGAGTGAAATGAAGAGGAAGAGATGGGGACCATGGAAGTGACAGAGAACAAAAAAAAAGAGAAGGAAGAGAGATTGAGAGGACATGCATTAGTAGACGCTCATTAATTTCCAATTAGTAGTTTCTGAGCTAATAAAACATAAAGTCATTACCCAGGCTGACATTGCGTTGCATCACATACTTATTTGGGACAAGACATTCTGCTTCGCAGCAGCTTTGAGCCTGGGGTCTACCTGCAGGATGTCTACACTGAACACACAAAGGCGTCGCTTTCCACAACCCCCTCAGCCGGTACGATTGTAAACGTTACACCCGACCCCACGTTCTTTCCACAACCCCCTTCTCCTTCATCCATGGTTTCTTTTTCCGCATTGTCTCATCCCATAAATTAACCGACAGTACATCTGCTCCCTGCAGTCTAACCAGTCCATCTGGTGAGCACCATTCCTCTTGTTATGAAGTTGATAAGTATGTGGCTGCTATGATAGATTGAATGGACTAATGAACCCAGAAGGCTCTCATACGTTGTCAGCCCCAGTTCCAGAAACACAAGTTCTGGATTCCCAGAAGTCAGGGTTAGTACTACTAGCTCCTGGGCAGGGCCCAAATTAGGTTTGGAGAAATTTATCTGAAACCGAACTGTAGTGTATGGAAACAAATCCAGAACCTGTGAAATACGTTACACAGCACAGCACGGATCGCTTAGTTTTTATCGTTGAAAATGACACTACTCTTGTTGTACAGAGACCCACCAGACACTAGCTTAGGTCTTCCATAGGAACCCTTTACAAGTTTTTGAAATGCTTGCTGCAGTGTCCATGCAAAAGCAGACATGCAATAGACTTTAAAATAGCTCTAATTTCAGCTGTAGATCAAAGGTTGGCCAGCTAGCTCAAAGAGGGACAGTATTGGACCTTGGCACTCTTAATGGGTAACTGGCATGTGCCAATGTGTAAACATTAACGCTGTCATGACTGTCACTCTCCTCTTAATTCCCCAGGTCACTCATTTCTTTTATTAGATTCTTTCATTCACTTCATCTGTCTTCGTGTGTGTGTGTGTGTGTGTGTGTGTGTGTGTGTGTGTGTGTGTGTGTGTGTGTGTGTGTGTGTGTGTGTGTGTGTGTGTGTGTGTGTGTGTGTGTGTGTGTGTGTGTGTGTGTGTGTGTGTGTGTGTGTGTGTGTGTGTGTACGATGTGTGAACGGACAGACACGTGCATGCTTGTGCAATCTGGGAAAACATCCACTCAGGTGGAGAATGAGGATTCCAGTTCTCAGGTTCTGACAGGTAGGTAGGCACCCCCCACCCCCCAACCCCCCCCCACACACACACACACACACACACACACACACCACCTCCACCCACCCTCCCAACCGCTACGCTCCAACTAAATCCAAAACAAAGGATCGATTGTCCCAGTGAAAAGAGCGAGGTTCTCACATTTCAGTTCCCATGGGATGCGAGTTCAGTGCATACGCGTTTGTCCAGCCGTGGCCCATAGGCCAACTGCATGCATCGACCGTAAGGTAAAAAACACAGGAACAGCAGCCTATAAGGATTATCCTCTGTACTATGCGCTCCTCCACCCTTGGAACACAGCGTTCTGATGGGTCTTCACTCTAGTTACTTTATCCAGAACCTAGACTTCTGCTGAAGATGTGTTTTAGTTTTGTTTTTACTTTAAACATTTCAGTATGAGTCAAACCACCTCTGATATTGTTTCTATTATGTGAAGGCCGCCTCTAAACACAGTTATAGGATTTGAATGAACATTACTAAAATATACACAAAGGAATTGCATGCACAAGGCATGTTCTTAAGTTGCAGTCATCCATACAGGAGGGAGACCCTTCCACATCTTATTTCACTCTCCCTTGACTTCTTTTCATTTAACCCATCCCTCCATCGCCAGGATATGAAAGAGCTGACCTAACAATAGACGTATAGTTAGCATGAGAGAAAAGCGAGGGCCCTCGGGGCCACTCGCAGATACTGCAAAGACACAGTGTTCCAGCCAGCAGCAAACAGTACTGTATGTACACACAGGGCTATGCACAAACACACACACTTTTCTGCATAATGCATAGGACTAACCAACCACAAGACACTCACAAGGGTTGCATACTCCATATATTGTGTTGAAACATTCACACCATTCACCCATGTACACGGGTATACACACAAATGGGTAAACACACACACACACACACACACACACACACACACACACACACACACACACACACACACACACACACACACACACACACACACACACACACACACACACACACACACACACACACACACACACACACACACACACACACACACACACACACACACACACACACACACACACACACACACACACACACTTGCATCTCTCAATTAAGTTGAATCTTTGGCTAGTGATGCTGCCTGTGTTCTAATGAAGAACAGAGAGGAGGAACCTGATACCCTGAAAACCAATCGCATTATAACTCATTAGAGATAAGAAGTAAGGCTCTATGTTTAATTAATTAGACAGGCCTACAGGCTAGCCAGTGCGTACATGCGTGTACATACACACATTCCTTTATTCCACAGCCCTTCTTCTGAGAAACATTTATTTTGGTCTTGAAACATAGCAGGCTATATACAGATAGACAGATTCATAGAAAGAAAGACACATGCAGTCGTGCAGTCACACTCACACACACACACACACACACACACACACACACACACACACACACACACACACACACACACACACACACACACACACACACACACACACACACACACACACACACACACACACACACACACACACACACCTGTTTGACCACTGTTTTATTCTGGCAGTCTTAAGCAACACCACTGAATGTCAGCTAAATCACTGGTGTAATAATCAATACTAGCTGGAGCAATTGTGCCGGCACTGCAGATGTGGGATGGTCCATTACAGTTAATGACCAACAACCCACGGTCAGAGGCATTCTGAGATGGAAATTAACCGCTTTAAACTGCTTTAAAGTCAGCATGATTCTTCATCTGGAAAAGTGCGCTGTCATTAGGCATGAAGCCATTAAGTAAGCATACAATTCAGCCAATGTTTCAGCATTATCTGGTGAAAATGTGTCATCTAGCCGCAAATCTATCTTTGGTTAATGGCAGCCTAATCTCTCGAGAACAGATTCTGCTCTCCGCTTGAATCTGTCGGGGGGGGGGGGGGGGGGGTTGTCATAACGTGTACGCACTGACCTACAAGTGGGCGTGCCTTCAGATCAGGAAGCAGGCCGCGCTTTACCCAATCAAATGTAGTGGGCGGGATTTACTGTCTGCTCTCGCTTCCCCACTGAAAACAAACCGAAACTCATTTAACAATAGCGTCCTCAGAGCAGACAAAACCACGGAAAGATATTCACATTTTAACTTGCTCTTTCATCATAGAAACAAGTGGCCTTATTACCAAAACGATCCATGTTCTCTGGGAGAAGTGGTGTTAGTGTTCCGTGTGGAAATATTGTTAGTGGGAATGAAAACATAAGCGCACCACCGGAAGTGGAGCGCTGATAGCAGACCAAAAACCCTGGTTTCCTTGCGCACGGGTGCTCCATTTATAGCTCCCCCCAGAGCCAAGTGAAAGAGTAAAAAACAGCAGAGGGCGCTGTTTTTCCTTTTTATTTGGCGATGGGTTCCCAGATTGATGGCAGCCTATTACAAAGCAATAGGTTGTTCCAAATTCACTTCCTCCTTGAGTTAATTATTTTGTGGAAACCTAAAGTGACAATCCCTAGGTTTTATGTCTGATTGTCTCCCTCTACTGTAGGACAGATAATTGCAATGATGACCAATCATTCCAGCACAGTCTGCTTCATATAACTTTATTGTTAACTATATTTCTCTGGAGACGTAGCTTTTTGACTCTAAACAGTAGTAATTCACCTTGCAGGTAATGCACCTGGTCAGACCTTCTGCATTTAAAATCCAGCAGTGAAAAACAGCCAAATACCAGCCTCAAAGTCACCCTGTCTTTCATGTAGCCTGATCTGACGCTATTCCCCTGTCTGTGTATCTGTGTGTTTGATATCCAAGTTTACCTTTACTAATTCATTGCTGTGTAAATACATGACGCAGGCCTCAGGAATGCTGCAGTGGACAGGGAGAGCATGTATGTATGCACTGGTTTGGCTAATGATTCATTGAAACGGTCAGAGGTGAACTGTGTGGGAAATGAAGGGAATGCAAGCGTATAGTGCAGAGATTTGAATGAACATTCATTACTAAAGAATTTTGTAACAAAGTTTGCTATAGGCCATTTTTCAAAGATATGGATTAAGCCTTTGGCATCAAAGTCCTTTGCAACCGAGATCTCTTTTAACTAGTAATCCATGTTCATGAACTGAACCTATAGCCCATATTCTAAATCTCCAGTCCAGATCTTTCACTTGTACACTGCATGTCTTCATTTGTTAACCACATGAACCCTAGCATTGCTGTTCTAGGGCAAAATATTAGATCTGCAAGTTCACAATACATTGCAACGTGACATGAGCTTGTAGATCTGCTATTTTTGGTGACGAGATTTGGTGTAGAGGGAGATATAAGCGTACAACTAAGTATATAAGGGTTTAAACTGCCTACCTCCAAAGTATGTAATAGCCATGTATGTTTCACAATGACAAATGTGCAATAGAAACGCCTGTGGTCATACGGTATTTGAACTATGAAGTGGATATCTTCATTTCCCACAGTTTGAAAGGAGTCAGTGAGGAGAGACTGGGAAATGCAGTGATGAGAGACTGTAAACACAGGCCGAGGGCAGAGAGGAGGAAAGTGGAGCAACAGAGGGGAAAATGACAACTAAGCACACATCTTCCCACGTGAAGACGCACACACACTGTGGCAGTCTACTCACGCTGCCTTCTCTGCACACTAGGTGTGTGCCGATATATATCGTCCAGCAATATATCGCGATACGTTTTCGTGATGATATGTATCGTTTTGGCGTTTTAGTTTTTTTTTTTGCAATAATAATAATGCAAAAACAGAAGTATTTGTTTGCATTTGCTTTTTTTCCCCCCCATGTATTTTCATAAGCAGGGGCGCCGATTTATGTCCGCGCTATTGGGTGCGCAACGCACATGTGTGCATGCGCGTTTTTTTCCGGGTTTGGTTAATTTGGTACAAAACATTTACTCCATGAAGTGCAGATGTCGGAGGTTTTTTCTTTTTCTTTTTTTGTGATGGGTTTGTGATGGGTGCTCGTCATCCCGAGGCACCCACAGTTTCGGCGCCCTTGTTCATAAGCTTTTTTTCCCCCCCATATATTTTCATAATAAAAAAGTGCCATATATCGTATCGTATCAATATCGTGAGCCCAATATTGTGTATTGTATCGTATTGTGAAATTAGTGTATCGGCACACCCCTACTGCACACACATGTGCATGTATGCAAACACACCGTGTGAGCCACTGATGCAATTCCCACACACACAAAGGAGGGGCTCTCCTCTCTCCTCCACATTCCGCTGCCATACAACTCTGCCCAAGGAGGGGGAATCACTTGTATCAACCAACTGTTAGGTAGTAATGTCACACATTTCCATCTCAGTGCATCTTCCTGTCATTTGAATGTACTCAATTATTGACTTGATTTTTCCATGGGGCCTTTAACAAGCCAACCTTAACCACTTGACCTTATCCAAAAATACCTGATCTACAACCTCAGAACGTGTCGTGAAGTGACGCATTGTTTAGATCGGCTATTTTTTGAAAATTAAAAAAATGACAAATTGGGTAAAATCGTGAAAAATTTCAAACAAAGCTGAAAGATTTTGAACATGATCAAAATAGGGATGCCATGTTTTAAGTGGTTAAAGGACTAGTGAGGAAGTGGTACACAGACTGGAAGCTGTTAAAGCAAAGCACGGCTGGTGTTAGGATTATCTTTTGATGATCTTGTAGATCTTTGAATTCTTTTTTACTTTCTACTTCCTCTTTGCCAATTATTCTCAAATGTGTAGGTTTTACCTATGAAGTACTGTTTGATATTATTTATACTTTGTGCATGTTTTACTCACTGAATATTCCTCCCAACCTAAAAATACAAGGTGATTTGCTCAGTCAGTGCAATGTGCTAGTTAAATAAAATAACCACATCCTTTTAAGTCGATCTGTCTTTAATGCCATGGATCATCTGCATTATTATAATTTTTGTGTACTATATATATTTTTTTTACATATTTCCTGTGAAACACATTGAGTGATATATGTCTAAAATGGAGTTTTACATGACATGGTTATGCAGTACAATAGTACACCTCACATTGTGTGGGTCATTCATTACGGGAAAGAGAGGAGTGGAGTGTGTATCCTGGACGAGGTGACACAATTATCCCTGGTGACGGGCGATGACACTGACAACAGACTACTTCCTGCTGCCTGTCCTGGCACTGCGTCAGCAAAAACCTGACACCCTGGTCAGGTGATCCAGTACACACGGATATGAGCTGGAGCTTTGTCAACTTTAAGCACCACCACCAACAGTGCTGCTGCTGCTACTCCTATGACCGCACCTACCAAGTTTGTGTTTGGGAGATCAAATGTCACACTGAAGCCTTCAAAGTGCCAGTCACATGACATTCAGGATTCAGTGGGGCTCAACTTAATCGAGATTTATTTTAAGTAATTCAATTGGGGTGCCTGGTGGCTCAGCCGGTTAGTGCGGAGACAATATGCTCATCATGAGTGTGAGGAACTGAGTTTGAATCCAACTCCCATCTTGTCTCACACGTCTCTCCTCTCTCTATTCTTGGCTTCCTGTCTCTCTTTTATATATGAGTGAGAGAAAATAATTAGATTAGCACTTGAGTTGCTGAGTTGAAAATAATTAAATTAGCAATAGAGTTGCTTTTTAGTACAGTAAGTACAGTGCACAAGCACTATATCTGCAGACCTCATAATAAAACACAAGATATTCAGCACAACGATCCAGTTCAGGGGTATCTGAACAGTTATTATTTTTCTAGTCTACAAGTTAAATACCTGCTTTCACCTCAGGTCTGAATCAGTCCTGGCTTAGGAGAACGGGAATACAGTACAAGAACTAGTAGCTCTATGGGTCCCCCAGCAGGACCCCAGTTGAGAACCGCGTTAGAAGCATGAAAGGGAAACTAAAGTTCGAAGGTGGAGGTCATGGCGTACAGAGCGCTCTGGAACTAGTCAGGTTTTGTTGACGACAGGCCCGGATACACACGGCACGGTCAGTGCCATCTTGTTCCAGACACGGAACGATAGCGGCGGAGAGGGGAGGTCTCACACGTGTGAATGAGAAAGACCAGGATCGGTAAGAGAGAGAGACCGTGAAAGACAATGACTCAGAGAGGAGTGCAGGGAAACAGAGCTGGACACAACTCAAATGAGAGACAGAGAAACACAGGAGAGAGAGATGTGAGAGAGAGAGAGAGAGAAGCAGATGAGAGGAAAGGAGAACAAGAAAGAATGAGCGTGAAAGACTGAATGACAGGAAAGACAGACAAACACAAGTGTGAAAGGAGAGACAGAAAATTTGAGAGCAGGAAAATAGAGTAGTGAGGGAAAGAAGAGAGATGTGTGAGGATCCTGATAGGGGGTAAGGGAGGCAAAGGGGGGGGTCTGTAAAGAAGGTACTTTCCAAAGTAGCAAATTCTCACAGGGTTACTATTCTGGGTGCAGCCGGCATACCTCCCTGGTTTGGCTCAGATAAAAAGTACATTAATGCTGCTGATAAGAGAGGGAAAAGGAGGTGAGGCAGCCAAGATAGAGGCAATGGGGAAGGGGGGGATGACGTGGTAGGGAGGGAACTGAATACAATGTACTAAAGAGGTGGGATACCACATTGGCCTTAAAGCAGGTACACAATCATATCTGTGCATTTAACCAGCCTTGTTGTCAAAAAGTGTCTAAGTTTAAAAATAAATGCTAAAATAGCCGATCTACAAGCTCACAACGCGTCATACTGTGACGTAGGGGTGTGCCGATATATCGTCCCGCGATATATCGCGATACGTTTTCGTGACGATATGTATCGTTTTGGAGAAAAAAATATATAGTTTAAAAAAATATATATATATATATATATATATATATATTTATTTATTTTTTTAAATCATAATAATCAGGCATGCAAACAGCCCCGAGGTGAAAAGGGTGACAACATGTTGTTGTTTTTTCGGGTCAGGTGTCACACTATTGCCCTATTTGGATTCAAAACGGCTATTGTAGCTGAAAAGCTACAAGTTTGCATGTCTGAATAATGCAAAAACAGAATTATTTGTTTGCATTTGCTTTTTTTCTCCGCCATATATTTTCATAATAAAAAAAGTGTGTATCGTATCGAAATTGTATCGAAGTTGTGAGCCCAATATCGTATCGTATCGTTTAGTGAAATTAGTGTATCGGCACACCCCTACTGTCTACTGTGACGTGTGGTGAGCTCTTGGAACGGTTTTAACTCTGAGAGTGAGGGTCCATTCTTTCACCCTAAGTTAAATGAATAAAGAATAAAGACTTTTGACTTTAAAATAGATCCGACAAATTGACAAATTGACAAATGCATAATTCAAAGGCTTCTCGCTCAAGAAATCTCAATTACCCTCATCTGCCCTGCTTCATGACTCTCGTTGTGATCATCATTCATCAGACACGTGCAAAAAAATCCCTGCTGTAGAGCAAGCTGTAATTGTGGCCCTTGCGACACTTGCTGTACTGAATTT
This sequence comes from Gymnoscopelus microlampas, assembly GCF_963454915.1. Lineage (NCBI taxonomy): Eukaryota > Metazoa > Chordata > Actinopteri > Myctophiformes > Myctophidae > Gymnoscopelus > Gymnoscopelus microlampas. Next base: position 46,201,746 of record NC_139947.1, on the reverse strand, counting down.
GTTAGTTCTGCATGTCAGTGTAGGTGTGTTTGTGCTTGTGTGTTTGTGTGTTTGTGTGTGTGCTTGTGCTTGTGCGTGTGCGTGTGTGCGTGTGCGTGTGCGTGTGCGTGTGTGTGTGTGTGTGTGTGTGTGTGTGTGTGTGTGTGTGTGTGTGTGTGTGTGTGCGTGTGTGTTAACAAGAAAAGGGCTGAGACTTCAGCCTCTCATCCTTCGTCACTGCAGTCACTGACTGTACAGTAAAGCAGTTTCATCATCAATTGCTTTTCTGCTGACACAGACACTCCATTCCTTCCATCTCTCACTCCCTCCCGTGTTCCTTCCCTTTGCCCTTCATTCAATCTCTCTCTCCTTCTTAGATTCTCTCTCTCCCTCTCTCTTCTCCTCGTCTGTCTGTCTTAATGTCTGTCCCTATTTCTGCAGTCTCTCCTCGCTCTCCTTTTTCTCGTTTGCGGGTTCGGCTGGGTCAGTTGTTCTGTCTGCCTGTGTTCTCTCGCTCCGGTCTTGCTGCAGTAAATAGGGATTCTAACAGGCTACTGATAGGACGGGCTGGTAGCTGGTCCTCTGAGGACCAGTGCATTGGATCTAGGCTATAGCTGCAGAATCTGGGACTCACAAGGCATGTCTGGGCCTGGGCATTGTGCCTGGGATTGGGAGTGCGAATGGGAGTGGGGGGTCTAGTGCTGGTGTGGGGCTGGGACATGTGTCTGAGGCTGTGTATGGGGACTGGGCATTAGGCCTCTGTGGGCACAGGCACTGGGCTTTGTCTGGAGGAGCATAGGGAATGTGACCCTGGCACTGGAGCAGTAGTAGTCGATACAGAGCTGGCTTTCGGCTGTGACACACAGCTGAGGTTGAGTGGGAGGCTTTGGGACTAGGATGGTGATGGTGGGGTGGGGTGGGGGGCTGTGGAATGTGTCTGGGACAGAGGCTGGGGAGGGGGGTTGGAGCAGGTGACTGTCGGGCCAGAGTATAGACTAAGGGCTTAGATATGGCAGTGGTTCGATTTGTGACTGACCACGCCAGCGTTCTAGGCATCCTCGCTAAACAGGACATTTGGGGCGATTGCTCCACAATAAAACAAAATATGATTCAGCGCCAAAGACACAAATTCCTTACTTTACTTGAAACTCAATACTTAATTGGAACACTCACACTTTCATGTGAGTGACCACAACAGAATACCAATGCTGGAGAACCATACTGGCAGAATAGCATGTTAAGCCCATTGTCTAAAAACGAGAAATACGTATTATTCCAAAGTAAAACAAACAAACAAACAAACAAAAACACAAGGAACAATGCTTTGGATAATTGACAGCAGTATGTCAAGTCAATGAAGTCAATGTGCTAAGCATACAATACCACCAGTATGGTAAATTCACAAAGATTACATCAACAGTAGAGAGGAGAAAGTGACAGAGAATTTAACCCAAGTACAAACAACCACATCCGTCACATGTGCAGTGTGTCTACAGTCCGTGTGTGTGTTTTTATACCGTGTGTGTTTGTATACCGTGCGCGTGTGCGTGTGTGTGTGTGTGTGTATGTGTATGTGTGTGTGTGTATGTGTGTGTGTGTGTGTGTGTGTGTGTGTGTGTGTGTGTGTGTGTGTGTGTGTGTGTGTGTGTGTGTGTGTGTGTGTGTGTGTGTGTGTGTGTGTGTGTGTGTCAGAACCCGCTGGCTACAGTGTGTTGCTAGCTAGTATTTACTGTGGAAAGGAATGCTCAGAGTCAGAGACACACAGAAATGACTATCAGTTATCAGCCTTATATCAATTTTTACTGTGATGCCAAACCCTGAGGTAAGAAAAAGACACAGTATATCTAATTTGATACACAGCAAGATTTTTTTTCCTACCGAGCGTAAATGAAAGCAATATAATCATGCCCTTCCACCAGAATAACAGCCAATAAAACTGAAGTGCTTCCTTCTAATAAAATGTAATTTCCATAAATATGTGTCGGTTCCACAATGGGCAATAGGCTTATTACTGCTGGCTCATTGTATCGTGATAGAAATGATGTTTAAATTAAATGAAGTTAAAATGTTCACATCCCTGCTGAAACTGCACAAGTTATATTTCGGTGGTATTGGGTGTGAGGATGACACTTTGAATTCAACTAAATTTGGAACGTGGACTGGAAACGCTACAGAATACCTGAAGTGAAACCATCACACTTTCTCTTGCTTGGTAACCAGCTCCTCTCCATCAACCCAGTCCACAGAACCATCTCTCTGTCTGTTTCTCACGCGTACTCACACCCTTGAGTTTATTGTTTCATTTTCAGCGTACCTACTGTACCTAGAGTACCTCTGTCCCTCCCTTTGCCTCTCATCACTCTCGGCCGACCACAGGCCCCTCTGCTTTTGGACAGATTCTATAGTATAATGGATGCCTGGTTCCTCACCAGTCCAAGGCCAGTGAGTCCAGCCGAGTCCTCTGGGGTTCTGCAGGGCTGAGTTCGACTGGTCCACCTCCGACTAGGACCCATCCCCTCATGCTCTGCATTTTCCTAAATATCTTCCCTTCCACTTTCCCTCTATTTTCACCATATCCTGTTATCTCATTCACTCATCCTGTCTCTGTGCCCCCCCCCCCCCCCCCCCCCCCCACACACACACACACACACACACACACACACTCTCATTCCCATTAATGCAGACCAGCCTCTCTAGTGGGCAGCGCCGGTCAGGCCTGCTGTCCTGTCTAATCTAGCCAGCAGAGGTGATCAGAGCCTGGCTACATTCCACCCAGCCAGCCCCCTCCATCTCTCTCTCTCTCTCAGCTAGGGCCTCACTCACTCTGCATTCCTCCTTAACTAATACTATCCCCCCCATCCCGCAATGCTCCTCTCCCCCTCTCTCTCTCTCTGCATTCCTATCGCACTCATACACTACTCCCCTCTTCTCCATTCTCCTCCTCTCTCTCTCATTATACGTCTTGTCTAAACAATGCCTGGTACATTCTCCCTTCCTTAATGCTACCCGTTCTCTCTGTCCTCCCTCTTTCATCCTTCCATCTCTATGTTATTAGGCCCAAGGAGTGCTCCCCCTCCCCAATCCCCATCCCTTCACTTCATCTTACCATTCGTACAGTAACTGGGGCAGATTACTAGAGTCGTACGGTTTTAAAAGTTCATGTAAATGAATTGAAATAGAAAAACAATCTGATACTAATTAATCAAAAACAGATGCAGAATTATCTTTTTGCTAACTGTCTCAACTAAGCGAGAAGATGGGCCTGAGGGCCTCCATGTGGAAAAATGTCACTCTGGGGTCTTTTATCTGAACTCTTCCCACCTTGTATGCCATCTCTCCTCCACTGTCATCTCTGCTTTCATCGTCTCTCTCTTTCCAACAGAGCCCTACTTCATCCTAGTGTCATGTCTGACATTCTCACTTTGATTTATTCTCTCAATTTTCTTTTCTGGCTCTCTTTCATATTCCTTGTCTGCCTGTGCGAGTGTTATGCACAATGCTGTGGCCCGTTCTGAATCAGGTACTTCTCTCCGTCTCCCTCCAAATAGCATCTCAATACAAATGATTTCACAATCGCTTGAGGTAGAAACAAGTTTGTTTTTTAATTAATGCATTAAATACTGATGGAAGTACATGAATGACATGTGTCATACACCAAAATACACCAAAATACTAAAAATGTGACATTTGCAGTTCACTTGACATTTGAATGAAAACATAAGAAGTACGACTGTAAATGTTTCTCTCCTTCTGTATCGCGCTATCTCTGACTAATACTATATTATACAGTATCTATCCATTCCAAAGACCCAGTGCTTATTTTCATGCTCTGTTGCTTGCTATATGAACTGTCCTGTACTATACTATCTCTATTCTCTGACTGGATGACTCATGCAGTGGTTACTAATTACTCAGGCAGTCCCGGTTGGGAGAGAGACACACACGCACGCACGCACGCACGCACACACACACACACACACACACACACACACACGCACACACATTATTTCCCCATCTCTACCTTTCTCTCCCTCCCTCCTGAAGATTTATGAGCTACTCAGGTTGAAACTGTGTGAGCTGAGGGTGCCGAATACACATTCACACCCAGAGAGAGAGATTCCGTGCTACAGGTGCCACTGGATGGAATCCTGGAAACAGGGTGTATTTATGTATTGTATACTGTATGTGTTGTGCATATGTTATCGTTGCTGTCGTGTGGAAACCTTGTATGTCTAAAACCTTGTATGTTTAAAACCGTTACTTTTCAGGGAATGAAAAATAGAACCTGTGTTCCAGTGGATCCAATGTCTTTAGGCTCTTGTTAATACTTTTCATTGGTTAAATATTTATAAAACCCACAGACAGACCTAAACACTTTCATCCTGGTGTCTCTATTTTGGGCATGTCATTATAGGCAAATGTTAAATAGTTTTTACCAAAATAGTCTAAATAGCAAGCTGAGCTTGTAGATCTGCTATTTTTGCTACTTTTGCATGACACTGTCATACAACAAAATATCAATATAAATAGGGTTATTAATTTATGAATAAAACATTTATTATGGAGATACAAGGTTTCTGCCTGATAGCAATGATATGAAATGTACTGGTTGACTGACATAGACAAACATGATGTCACGTCCACACGTACGTCGCATACCCATGAAATACTCCACTCACAAGCATGCCGTCAAGGCATCAACTAATCAAATATACCTGCAGACACCTGAGTGGTGCACCGATTTCCCAGTCAGTCAGAAGTATGAAACCAAAAGACAAAACCTGAAACAGTTTCCACCACAGTGACCTGCTGACGCACAGCACTTTTCTTTGTCAGAACGTAAGTGCAAAGGCCTTCAGGGGTGACTCACTCGCCATAAATATCCTGAGACAAAGTTGCCACAAGGGCCATGATAGAGTTACATAGTTTTCTTTTCTTCTTTGAAATGCAAGAAAAAGCCTTGTGATGAGCTGAGCATATTCAATGTACCAAGAATTACGATTCATTTACACTTTCCTAAAATAACCAAAGATCATAAAATGTCAAAGACCAATTTTAAAGACAACCATCGTTTAAGTGTATATTTATGTACTACTTCACAAGCATCATTTCAAAGATTTTTGTTCCATTTGATATGAATATATTGATATTCAATACTAATATAAATGAATGTCAGCACTTCCACACAGCTCTTTAGACAAAACCTACTCTTTGCTGGAACCAGCCTGCTGATTGAAACCCACATCACTCAATAAACAGTATCTTCTCCGTAGTGGATGGGTGACAGCAACATTCACAAGGTTATTCCCAACATTAACACAAACAGAGTAGTTTCTGTGTCATGAGAGCTTTTTAGTGGGAAGAACCAGCAAACGGCCTTCTTCACCTCACCTGTGTAGGACATGTTCGATCTTTGATCAGCATAATATATAATGCTTTCGTTTGGGCTGGCTGAGAGTGGATACGTCACCATTACAACAATGGACCAGCCAGAACACTACAGCTAGGTCAGAATCAGTACAAATGGCTAAACTGGTAGTGGTAGCTGAATTCATGCATTTGTCTCCCGCTTGAGCCTGAGTGGTCGTGGTAATCTTCCCAGAATGCTTTGCGGCTCCCATCAGCCCCCAAAAGAACCTCCAGAGCTGTTAATCCACCTATGAACAGGCCTCTTCAATGCTGCCATGGCAACAAGTAAACAGGAGCCACCTCACTGACGGTTCTCAATAGTCATCCAACACATTGTTCAAGAACGACACACAGAGATGAGGATTTTTCCCCCTGGAAAATACAACTGTGTGCGACTATGACTGAAACTATGACATAACATACAAAACCATACAGACAAACCCTCAGAGAACCCAGTCAGCCCACACTCAGATACACACTCACACACCGTCAGCATTGAACAATACGACATTATTAGCTGGCCAGTGATGTAGCGTTGAAGCGTAAACGTTGACAATGCGGGCATTATTCAAGAAACAGACCATGACAATTCAACGACAGACGTGACACTCATGGCCTACCGTCCATTCATGCCTCTGCAGTCTGCACGCTGTTGAATAAAACACTGAATGAAACAAAACACACAGAGAGCAGAATACTTGGGCTATATTCAACCTTCCACACATATATATACAATGCCATCAAGTAACAAAATAACCTTGTGATATATAGCCTATGTGAAGAAGGGCACTGTTCAGACATGCAAAATATGATTATTACTTGAAATGATCATTACGTGGTACGTTAGCTACGATGACGGCTAATCTTAAGCATGGCCTTTATGAACTGTAAACACATTCCGCCTGGGATGATCATGAGATTTCACTGCAGCATTCCATCCACACAGGCCAAGTAAGAAGGCACAAAACACCCTGGCCCGTCTCAAGCCCTGCTCCGCTCTTATGCAACGATGACCGCTCGCATCACACTAAACGTTAAGACACTCAGACAATCACACAGCCTAATGTTAACATTTATGAACTACTGGACAATGGAAGAAAAAAAACTTAACAGAGGAAAGATGTGATAGTTTTTTATATTGTGTCCATTGGACGTAATGTGTATAGATTAACTTTGATTTCACTTGTTACCCACTCACTCTCCCTCACCTCAACGTCTCTAAATTGAGCAAGGAATCAAACCCAGCCACTTAGTGGTGAATGACAGTTGAACTGACAGTCCAGAACTATACACCTTGGTAGTAGCATCCTCTACCCCCCCGCCTCCATCGATCTCTGTAAAAATACCTTTTGATGCGACAGAGTTTTCTACCGAAATGTATTGTATTGTATTGTATGTAATACTGAAGAATTGAGTACAATGGACCACAATGGAAACAAACCTGGGGCTTTTTGTGATCTTCTTTTAGCGTAACCTTTGACTGTACTACCTGTGCTGTTAACAATCTTGTTAATAAAGTATTAAATCAATCAATATCCTGGGGCCTTGCGGCTGTAAATACAGTATGGACATAATAGGGTTAAATGAGGAGGGGCTAGCCTGGTGTTACAGTCATCAGCCTAATTTTCACCACAGACACAATTGAGACAGCCACTGGCTCTCTCATTATTTTCCGAAACAACATCCCCATCATTCCTTTGGCATCACATTGCCGAGAGACAGAGAGACGATGTGTCAGCAGCAAGACACTTTCCAAATAAACAAACCACGCTCTCCATCCTGTTGTTAAAAGCATTTTGGAGTTGGCCCCTGGCCTGGCAAACCCAATTTGTCCCTGCAGTAGAAATGTGGAGCTATTAACTCTGCTGTTGATATATAGATAGACTGACTGCAGATAGATAATACATGGTCCATACGCTGCAAATTTGCTGCATCCATGTACTGCAGGCTGATTTAAGCTGGGACCAACTGGCCCGCTTAGCAGTTTGGTAAAGGGGGTTGGGGGAGACAGAGAGGGCAATTAGGGGCTGGGCGCAAGGGGGTCTGCAGGGGGCTGTGGCTGCTTTCCTGCGTGTGACGTGTGTGTGTGTGTGTGTGTGTGTGTGTGCGTGTGCGTGTGCGTGTGCGTGTGCGTGTGCGTGTGTGTGTGTGTGTGTGTGTGTGTGTGTATATTTTCAGTGTACGCATGGTGATGTGTGTTTTGTGTACGTCATTGTCTGCCTTAGCGTGCAAGATGCCTGCATCGTGCGTGTATTTGTGTATGTGTGTGGTGAGCGGCAGTGAGCCCCAGCATGGGGCTAGTGTCTGGAGCGTGTAATTGAAACACAGTCCCACGCGGCGCTACAGAGTGACCCCACTAATCTCCTCCTGACAAAGTGGCTTAGCTTCTATAGGGTCATATGGCACAGCTAGATGAGCTTAAACACAACAGACCACAGCAGACCCAGTGGCGTTCCCGCCTTTCAACAGGTTGGACTCAGTGCATCATTAGCACAAAATGATTTGGGGTAAAAGGATCCACACTGATTGTCCAACTGTCTTGAAATGGAAGAAAGATTAGCAGCCTGTCACATAAAAACAAAAAAGGACAATAGTTTGGAGGGGAAAACTACAGCGATTGATGCACTTCTCTAAATGCGAACAATCAAAAAAGGAAATCACAATCAGCAACTGGGTAACAACCTGAAAATGAGGAAGCGAGGAGACAGCGGTAACAAGATTGTGTACACACCATGTTAAGTTATCCTTTAATTTCTAAAACTGAATGTCACCAACATAGTAAGCACTCAGTTCTCATGTGACCACTCTGCCACGCTTGTTGTCCAAAAGGTGACTCCTAATAGAACCACAACCCCCTCCTGAGCAACTAATAAATGATGATCAGAGAGAATAGGACACTGTGGAAGCTACGCAATTAAACAAAGAAATGCTTTGTTTCTCCTATAAATATCCTATCCTATCAGGAAAGAGACAGTGTTACATTTTTTAACCAGCCAATCTAGTCAAACACATTTTGGGAGTGGTAGGGTGATAAACTGACATTCCTTCCTTTTTATGTCGTCTAGCAAATTCAGTTTTGTCCGTCAGTTCTATTGAACGTTTTGGATGTTTGTAAAACCTCAGTTTTAACTATTTCTTTCCTTTATAACCTAGCTCTGCCCCCCTCTGATGAGCCTACAGTACAGTACCTTACAATACAACACTGAGTCAGGTCAAAAGCAGCCTAGAGAGGAACATTGAAAATAGGGTGTTTGGAGACCTGCTTGTTTACAATAAAAACTTGTGTGGACAAAACAACTGCTTAGTGCAAACTGGACACCTTGTGATAATAAACTAAACAGAAAGCATAGGCTACCCAACCAAGATTCTTGTTCCCTCCCTACCTTTTCTCTGCAGGAACAGCCTAAGCAGCGGGCTGGCCACAGAGATGGCCTTGTGGTAGTTGTCATCATTGTTGATGGGAAGCAGGTCCCCGTGCACGTCCGCGTAGCCCACCAGGAGCTCCACATTGGGGATGCGGTGCACGTGCTGCAGGAGTCCGTAGAACTCATCAAAGCGTCCAGGCTTCGACCGGTCCAGGGAGAATCGACGGAACTCCGCCCCAAACTGTTTGCGATAAAACAAGACTTAGGAACACAACGAGTACAACTGACAACTAATGGTACACACTTGCACTCACACACACACACACAGACGCACAGATATACAAAATATATACACACACTCACAGATTAACACACAAATATATACAAACACAACAGAGAAGTACTCTCAAGTGTATACAAACAAAATTCAAAGAATGTTTAAGCTGATGGGCATGACACATGCATACAAACAGAAGATTAAGATATACTCGTAATAAGATGCAATAGTCTTGCTAAACTTGCAATGCGCAAGATCTCACAGATTGTGGTGTGGTGATAGCCTACGGAAATTATTTCAAAACTACAGCAAGGATGAGGCTATCGTCCATGTGGAGTTGTTGACATAGTGTGCTGTACATGATGAATTATAAATGTAGCCTGGTTGTACTAATTATGTACAGTATGTGTGAGTGTATATAGAGTGAAATGTAAGTAGGGATGGGCGATATCGTCAAAATAAAATATCACCATATTGTCGTTTTGACCGAATACCTCGATATCAATAATGTGATGATAATATCGTATTATGAGGATAATATACATTTTCTTTTACATTTTTTTAAAACATTTTCAAAAATAGAAAAAATAGCCAAACTACAAGCTCACAGCGTGTTGTGATAGCTTGTAGAGCGTCTATTTTTTTAAACATGTGGGAAAAAGTATAGAATATGGCTTAAGTGATTAAACACAGTAAGACAACACTTCAGCCATAATCACAATATACAATATCTATTCTCATACAAGACATAGATATAACATCCATATTGCCCATGATAGAAATATTTTGATTAATCATAATTTGTCTAATGTCTTAAACCTGCTTTAAATGTCAAATTAATATAATGCTGTCATTTTGGCCTAAATTCTGTCATGTACTCTATTCTCCCTATTTCTCCTGTCTCTGTCTATGCAAGGTCAAATTAGTTACAGGCCTTTCTGTGGTTATCTATTGTTTTAAGAACACCATATCTCGGTGTTCTACTCCAAATGCATAACCCTTCTCGCAGTGTCACGAAGTTACCTCTGACCAGACAGGTCAGAGCCGAGGCTAACGTGTTGTTCGAGACATGTCGACGCTGTTTGTTCAAAGATAAACTCACACCATCATCACCATCTTCATCATCTACCATCATCATCCTCATCTGACGATGACGTACTCATCACTATCCACCAATGGCAGGACAACACCTCCAAGGGCTGGACGCTTGATGTATCTTCAATGATGTCATATGTTTATGTTACTGGACGCTGTTAAAGACCAGTGCTTTCTCTGTTTAATGGCAGAGAGAGACGACGACCGATGATGCCTACCACTGTGATACTGTAACCTTCCCACTCTCTCTGTCTGAATACAAGATATGCTGCCTGTGTCCTAATGTTCTAATACTTATATGAATATCGATGTGATGTACTGCCATGTATCGATATCTATATATTTGGTTGATAGGGAAAAAACCTACTTTAACAATTGGTCCTTCGAGCCGGATATGTTTAAAACAGGGTGGACGGGGGGAACTGAGCTATTGACCGGAACTGTACGGTCAGACTCTCTTCCCCTGGCAGACCATGTTTTAATACGTATCAAACGAACCAGCCCTGGGTGTAACGATTTATCACTTCTATTCAGATGAAGGTTATCTTTGAACAGTATCACATTTTTATTTTATTTTATTTTGTTTTGGACCTGGACGCGATCGCTGGACCTTTGGACTTGCCCCTTGACTCTCGACATGTCTCAAATTCCACACGGTCCAGCCATCGGGGTCAGGATCCCTGAACCATCGATTTGATGAGTATATCTTTTTATTTTTATTTTTACCATGGTCCAGTGATTGGGATCTCCACGTAACTTCTCCATGTAAACCTTGATCTGATGAGTATACCTTTTTATTTATTTTATTTTATTGTCTTTACCGAACGATTTGTCTCATAAATTATAAGCCTGTTTTTAAATTACTGTTTAACACAGCTCCGCCAGGGAGTCAGTCAAGTAAAAATGTTTTATCACCTATATTCCTGGGAAGACATTCCTAATGTCTCATAAATTCTCTTATCTAGTGGTCATTTATTAAGGTCCTTTCAGCGATTTCTTACCTACATGTATAATTCACAAGTCAGTCCTTTTGTTATATACTGGTTACTGCTTGTTGTTACTACGTTCTGTTTCGGTGGATTTCGTATTGATTACTATATCTTATCTGTCTCTTTCTCTCACCACCTCCGGTGCGGGAGTGAGCGTATATAGATTTTTTACCTTTGACCGGTTTTATTTTGACCACTGTAGATTAAATCCATTTAATATAGTGAGCTTTTAATAAGCCTTAATAATAATACATTTTATATTCCTTCGTTTGAACCTTCTGTTCTGTTCTAATTCATTGAACCAGTAAATATTTTGCCTTAAGCTCCATAAATTCAGATAATTGTAAATACTTTGAATGCTTTGAATGTTTATGAATGTGGGTGAGACTGCAAGAAGAGTAAATTATCTCTTTCTCGGTTGCGCTCCATAATTCATTTCCTTGTAGCCTGCCGTTAGATAGATGACTTCATTTCCCATAAATCATTGCGGGCTTATACTTCCGGGGCGATTTATGCGAAACCCCGGTTGCTTTTGTTTCCGGGGTCATCTACTGTAGCATGCAAAACAAATTCTTGTAGAACTCGCTCCCTCGAAACGAATTCATGCTAAAAATACAACACTAACTTTTATATCAGATTAACGCTTACAAGGAATCTTTTGGTGAACCTTTTTCTAAATACAGATATTTTTTATAGATCGTAGATCTGTGTTTTTTTTGTATATATATACATACGTACAGTATGTGTACCCCGGCATGGGTCTACCTTGATGCCTGCAGGATGCGTACGTATGGATATAAATACCAGTAGTTCTTTGTATCTGTGGGTATATGTATATCGACAGGCATATGTATGTATGTGTGTATATATAGGTATAACTGCAAGATACCATTTATCGTCAAATCGCTCATTTTCCTGACTTTTATGTCGGGTCAAAAGAGGGATTGTGATAATCATTAGACATTACGTTTCAAGAGTTAAATCTTTTTCTTTTAATTGTAATATTGTTTCATTTATGTTACACAAACAAGACTTTATGAACAGACTACTCCTTAATTTTGATTTAATTTTATTTTGTTAATTTTGATTTAAACTAAAATGTTTTATAACCCCCTTAAATTCATGAAAAACATTCTTGAATGTATATATATATAATGTATATATATATTTTGTATATATGGTCTAGACGGTCACTTATATAACTCATCATTTATTTTCGTTCTTCAAAACTTTTTGAACGGGGAATCTTTTCAGGGCTTTGAGCGTGTCAAACTTTAACTATAGTCTGTTAGAGCGCCCGTATCCACTGCCATAAATAGATTCTAGACTAAACGTTCTTAAAAATACAATATTTCACTATATATCTATCTCTCTCTCTCTCCATCTCTCCATCTCTCTCTCTCTCTCTTTTTCTCTTCCTTCCTCCCCGCGGTAAACATTTAGGCTGCTCGTAGTTGCTTTTGTGCTGTTAATGTGTTGACAAGTTGTTGACTGACATGCTCAGGGTAATTTTTTGTGGGAGCAGCCCTCTTGTGCTATGGAAAAGTGTAGGATAATGACGTAAGAAGGTTATGTTAACCGCACGCGATCTGTACTGGACATCCTCCATATTTTTTTACACTGGTGTTTGACTAAGCAGCTGGATATTCTCATTTCTGAATATTTCCAGTTATTTATTTATATATAGATACTTGTATGAGTATGTATATATGTATATGGATTTATGGTGTACCTCTGATCATATCATCTAGAATAACCCCCGATCCAAACTTTGGGTGTTCGATGAGAACGTTTTAGGTACATGTATAAATCATTATGCTGGTCTCACACCAGGGGAGGGTGGATCAAGTGTAGATAAGTGTGCGACCCCTCGTCATTCGCGTAAATTAATTTTGTGTTAATGTTTGTCACGAGAACTAATATATCTATTTTACTCTGTAGGATTATGAATATTGGTCGACTTGCATTCACAAATTATTGATTTTCGGGGATATGTTTTTCATAAATTATTGTACGTGTGGTAGACCATTAATCGATAAAAATGGTTGATTTAAGCAATCACAAGAGCTCATTCGTCTGCTAGACAGACTAAGTCGACTAATAAACTCAACCCAGGAATGCTGATTATTTTCTGTGGTTCCATTGCTGCAAGAAGCAGTACTTATATCTTAAACTCAGACCTCTGTAACCATATTTTGACCGTTCTAGTTCCCTCCCTCGCCTCATGTATGGGTATGTCTATATATATAGACATATACCTTAAATAATAAGTTCTATTTTTTTTTGGTTTTCTTTAATGGTCTCTCTTACACTCCATTTGACTCAATTACCCAGAATTCATTCAACAGGAAGTATCAGCTTCCCTGTCACGTCACTTTACCACGTCACTTCTACAGATTCCATTACATTCAATACTTATCAGGGTCACTTCTACACATTCCATTGAATTCAATACTTATCAGTGAATATTAGATTAAATACATTACAATATTATAATATTCTTTATACTATTCTCTGGAAACATTTTAATGATGAATAAGAAGAATTATTTTAAAGTTTTAAAGATATTTGATCATTTTTGACTAAACTTGTAGATCTGCTATTTTATTTTTTTCCAAAGTCTGTGTTTTCTTTTCAATTTATTTTGATGTACTTTATCTAGCTCTAACTCTTCGCAACGAATATGTTTATTTTAATTTTGTCATGGAAGGTTTAAAATTATTATATATATGTATATAGATATATGAATATATGTATTTCTTTATTTGTTTTCTTTTGTACTGTCATTTTTGTTGTTTGTCTATTTTCAGAACAAAACACAGTATGCCTCACGTTCCAGGCCAATTCGTATTACGCTGTAAATAGTTTGAGGTAAGTGGGGTACAACCCCACAACTGATTTACATATTGATACGAATCCTGGAATGCATTTGTTTGTTTTTAGTTTAGATGAAGGATAAAAGAATAAATCAGTGAAGAGTCATTCATTTTCACAGTTGTCCTAAGCTCGGTGGAAATGAATGTACCCTTCAGAATAGAACCTCAAATAAATATTTCCATATTTTCTTTTACATTTTCATGTTCCCATTGTGTTTAAATCTGATTTGTTTCTTTTCCATGTCACATCCATTACCCATTGAATGTGACAAGGGGAGAGATTTGTAGATGAATAATTGATTTGATTTGCTGAATATACTTAGATTGAAAACATTTGAAAATTACACAAACAGTTTGTATTTACTCAGGTTGTACTTACTTAATCCATTAACATGATTCCTCCTACCAAAATAAACCCCATATACATGCAATCAGGAGGTATTACATTCGGGGAGTATTTCCTGGGTTTTGGGGCCATTCCACTGAGTTTTTCCCTAAATAAAGTAAAGTTATTTGTTAGTGGGGATGTGAATGGTTAATCAACTGTTGCTAAAGGCCGCAGGTGGAAGGCTAGACACAGCCCTACTACCAAAAAGTAAAAATACAGGTCAGAAGTGTACCGTTTCATTTTAAATACTTAAAAACTTGTTAAAGTATCTGGACCAGCTCAACACGAGGAGGGGTAATTCTCTTATCTGAATTGTCCAGAATCGTCTTTGATCAGTTACGTAGGTGTCTTGTCAAAGTCCAATTTCAAAAACTTGTCGGACTGGTCAATTTCCCCTCACTCTATCAACCAAAACGGGCTATGGGTCAATAACAGGTGCTAAAAAATCGATTAAATCCAAACGTATTAAGAAGATTTGTTTTGGAACGGTACATTAGCTGAGATTTTTGAATTATAATAAAACTATTTGTTGGTGGAGATGTGAATTGTTAATCAGCTGTTGCTGAACGCTGCAGGTGGAGAGCTAGACACGACTCCACTAAACAAAAGAATACCCGGGAAAAGCTTTGTCGTATGTGTCTCGAAATCTCATGAAATATAACCCTGTTTTACTTCCTAATTGAATGAATAACCATTATATACAGTCCTTTCAAAGTAATATCTGTAATAACTTATACAACCCCTTACATTTTTTTAATAATATATATCTATATATTAAATACATAACTAACCATTTATTTTTTCAAAGGCATTAAGCCACTTTGTCACAATGTAAGGTTTATTAATCTACAATTCGATTTAAATTATACAGTCCTTAAAATATATTTGTACTTCCAATCCATTTGCCCTTTAGGTCATTTGAAATCTCTGTGTCCTTACTTAGTCACTGTAAGCCTGTCTGTGTCTGGTTTGGTTTGAATAATGTCACAAGGTACAATCAGCTTGCCCTTTGACCCTATCCAAATCATGATGAAAAGGTAGGCTTGATAGAAATATTTTGATTAATCATAATTTGTCTAATGTCTTAAACCTGCTTTAAATGTCAAATTAATATAATGCTGTCATTTTGGCCTAAATTCTGTCATGTACTCTATTCTCCCTATTTCTCCTGTCTCTGTCTATGCAAGGTCAAATTAGTTACAGGCCTTTCTGTGGTTATCTATTGTTTTAAGAACACCATATCTCGGTGTTCTACTCCAAATGCATAACCCTTCTCGCAGTGTCACGAAGTTACCTCTGACCAGACAGGTCAGAGCCGAGGCTAACGTGTTGTTCGAGACATGTCGACGCTGTTTGTTCAAAGATAAACTCACACCATCATCACCATCTTCATCATCTACCATCATCATCCTCATCTGACGATGACGTACTCATCACTATCCACCAATGGCAGGACAACACCTCCAAGGGCTGGACGCTTGATGTATCTTCAATGATGTCATATGTTTATGTTACTGGACGCTGTTAAAGACCAGTGCTTTCTCTGTTTAATGGCAGAGAGAGACGACGACCGATGATGCCTACCACTGTGATACTGTAACCTTCCCACTCTCTCTGTCTGAATATAATAAACTTTCGTTACATCCATGGCTGCCTGTGTCCTGAGTCTGGTTTTTCTTTATCGCCTTTTATGAAAATGTTCTAATACTTATATGAATATCGATGTGATGTTTCGCCCTGTATCGATATTTATATATTTGGTTGATAGGGAAAAAACCTACTTTAACAGCCCAGCCCTACAGTCTGATCTGTTTAGCATGCAAAGGGCATGTCATGTGTATGTTGTGTATGTTGTGTCCACACACACACACGCACGCACGCACGCACGCACGCACGCACGCACGCACGCACACGCACACGCACACACACACACACACACACACACACACACACACACACACACACACACACACAGTTGCACGTTAATGGCTTATAAATATTAATAACAGATGAGGAGGTTTGTATGGGATCTGAAAACTGCTGGATCAATCACTGCACACATACTCCAGCTCTGATGGGACAGGTCACTGCAGGCTCAATAGTAATGTTATTTTGGTGTAGAGACACAGTGTTGTGGATACTGTTGCCCAGCATTGACAAGGGATGATCTGTTCATTGCCAAGCTAGCAGTTATCTAAACCATTAGTAGGAGCCAAGCTGTATTAATTAAAAATATTTTCAACAACAGGGGGGGGGGGAGCTCACATGACAATACGACCAATATCTATAGATAGGCCTATATTCTAACTTATGTGTGATCCCAGGGGGATCACCTTGGGGAGGGTCCCAGTTCGAGACTACATTAGTCAATTTGGGTGAGGGATTCCAAAAAGGTTTGGATTACCTGGTGTAAAGTTAAAGTAATACAATTCAGTAATGAATGTTCTTCAAAAAATAATGTCAACTATTAGCCAGCAGCTTAATATCAGTAAATATTTGAGCCATAACGGTTTCTGAAAAATAGGTCGCTTTCCTTGAAAAGCAGCACTGCAAAGAGTTCCAAAGCGAGGCCTGGAGCTCGTATACCGTCCCGTGTTTGTGTGCGTTTGTCTGTGTAATCAAGCCACGGGCAGTGGTGGGAAAAGTACTTAGGCCTACATGTTTAACTTAAGTAAAAGTATCAATACCACAATGTAGAAATACTCTGTTACAAGTTCAAGTCCGGAATTCTAAATTTACTTGAGTGAAAGTACAAAAGTATTGGTATAAAAAATGTAGCCTACTTAAAGTACCAAAAGTAGAAAGTAGGCCACTCATTATGCAGAAAGTCACATTTCACAAGTTTTCAAATGTATGAAATGTATAAAAAATAGCAGATCTACAAGCTCTATGGGCTATTTTCAAATGGCCGAGAATGTATATAGGGCTGAAGTGGTTAATGTATGTTTTGTAATAATAATCAAAATCAACAAAGTAACTAGTAACTAAAGTTTTCAAATAGTTGCAATGGAGTAAAAAAGAAAAAGTACAATATTTGCCTCTGAGATGTAGTGGAGTAGAAGTAAAAGTACTGAAAATTGGAAATACTCCAGTAAAGTAAAAAAAGTCCTCAAAATTGTACGTAAGTACAGTACTTGAGTAAATGTAATTAGTTACTTCACACCACTGGCCACGGGCCAAAGAAGACGCCATTATTATGAACACGTCATGGACCTCTCTATACGGGACACCTGTGTACTACATATCTATGGTGTACTACAGCATCGGGCCAAGCAGGCAGGAAGGAGGACGACAGGTGCGGTGTGTCACCATCATAAGACAAAATCTCACAACTATCCAATAACTTCATGTAAACTTGACAGGGATTATAGGACTGAAGTTCAACGTTGTAGAGTCATAAAAATCTATAGTCAAAAACACGCAAAGTGGAGCAGCTATACGAAGCTGGCAGTGGTGGAAGATAGTACTCAGATATTTTACTTTAAGTAAGAGTAGCAATACCACAATATAAAGATACTCTGTTACAAGTAAAAAAGGGCATGTGTTCAAAATGTCACTTGAGTAAAAGCACAAAAAGTATGGCATCAAAATATACTTAAAGTACAAAACGTAATAAAATGTTTGAAAATAGCAGATCTACTTGTAGATCGGCAATTTTCAAATAGCCTATGTATGAAAATAGGGCTAAAGTGGTTAATGTTTTATAATATAATAATGTATATCTGTAAAGTAACTAGTAAAGTTTTCAAATAATTGTAGGGGGGTAGAAGTACAATAGTTGCCTCTGATATGTAGTGGAGTAGAAGTAAACGTACTGAAAACTGGAAATGCTCCAGTAAAGTCAAAGAACCTCAAAATTGTACTTAAGTACAGTACTTGAGTAAATGTACTTAGTTACTTTCCCAACACTGGAAGCTGGGC